>NW_027180230.1:112500-117500 GCF_036669925.1 Montipora capricornis | reverse complement strand
ACTATCTACAACGTGATTTTTTCCTTCAGAAGATAAGAACCTATTTACGAAATTCCTCAAAATTACCATTTATGTAAGAACCTTCTTAGGCTAAATTTCTAAATGCAAGGTTGTTACTAGCGGGTTTTAAATGTTTCTGAATAACATTTTTTTATGCAGGGACAATTAAAGGTGGTGCCAAGACACACTCTCTCTCTCTCTGAAGCCTTCTTTGTAACATAGCCAACATTGCCGCCTGAAAATACAAACGAGCTAGCGTCGCCGTTATTTAGAAGACTGGATAGAAGGTTGAAGTTATATTTCCAGAAAGGCCTCCTTCGAGTGCGCTATGTCCAAGGCCTTGAAGATGTGGTAGTCTTAGCAAGGCAAGCCTTGCATTAAGTTAATCAGATTTTAATTTTTACTTCATAGTGCGCTTTTTAGAATAAGATGACTAGGGTATCTAAAAGGTAGTAATGCTGCGGCACATTCTGTTGATGGTGACATAGTTCACGCGTACCAAGACTTAAATTAACCATTATTTCTTAAAGTAGTGTCAAATCATTGGGTGTAACAAAACCAAGCTTTAAGAGCACCCTCTCCACCTCAAAGGATTTTCTGTCTGAGTGTGGCGTTGGTTTAGATAGTTCATTACCTCATGTAAAGACGTATTTGAATGTCAAGGGGGCGGGGGAGTTGGTTAGGGGGTTTAGGGGGTTTAGGGTTAGGGTGGTGGGGGTGGGGGCTAATTAATGTTAAAAACTCTTGTGGGTTTTGAGGTAGTAGCTTTCAAGGCTCTCAGTTTCTGATGCGCCAAAAGCGTCCTCTAGGACGCACAAACTTTTTAGATGTGTGAAAATGCTCAAGACTTAGCTATAATTCATGTTTGGATGAAAAGGAATAGATCGCAGCATAAGTCTCCGTTTTTCGTTTGTTTTAATTATTTTACAAGCTTTAGTAATGACGATTTCTCTTCACTTTACAATTCGACAAAGGAGGCGAAACAGCTAAGGAATGACATGCTAAGTTTAAAATTGAGTGGTCATAATTATAATACTTTTCTCAAACTCCTTGCAGTTCCTAATAACGTCAGTTTTTTGGATTACTGAAATACCAATTTCCTAGCCACCAATTCAAGTTTTTTTTGGTACACTTTGCAATGATCGCACAACAACGGGCACCCCATGCAACGGTTCACGTGTTCCACATTCTTGCAATTTCTCTTTTAAGCCCCTTACTCTTTTCTTCGTTTCCATTCTCCTTTTCACCAATTCTTTTATCCGCTGGTACAGCACATGTTCTCTCCTGTTTATTTACAACTACGATGTTCGGTCTTCTGGCTTAATCGATGACGTTGTCACACAAGCTGGCAAAGTTGGCGTGGTACCTTCAATAATAATAATAATAATAATAATTTATTAAGCTCTCTTGTAGTATTACATACTAAATTATCGAACTAGAATATGGGATGTTATGAGAATATAAAATCTATATAAAATCATGTACAATACACAAGAAAAATAGAATATTTACAAAAATATACAAACATAAAAAGTTCTCAGTTCCTTTGGTTTTACACCTTTAACAATATACAAGAAAAATGAAACATTTGCACAAAATATTTAAACATAAAAAAGTCCTCAGTTCATTTAGTTTTACACTTTTCACAGTTTCTACATAAATAAATATGGTCTTTCAAGTTCCTTAGGCTATATGGGCAATTGGGCCAACCCGCATAGGTAGCAAATTATGTAATGGGTGACCCATAAGTCGGATTTTGTCCATGTATTTAACACTCAGTTGGTGGCGGCTAGTAAGCTAGCTATTTGAGCACGTTGAAGAGCATTTTTGTAACTTTCAGCTGGGTATATGATCTTGAGAGCACGTCTCTGTACTGGGGACCCTAAAGGTTATCAATCTGAAATATGAAGGCAACGCAAGTAACTTGCACCTTTGACTCATTAACAGAATTCGCTGAAATAATAGAGCGGTATTCAAATGAGGGTCGTAAAACCAAAACCAAAGTAATTACTTTAGCCAATCAAAAAGGACGGAGACAATCCAGTAAACCAATCAAAACTCAAAGTAATAACATGTAGCCAACACAAAGCGCGGGAAAATGTGCATACCCAGGAAGCCGAATCAGCCTGGGCAGCTTTAAAGGGCCCAATCAAGCAACGACCGGGGATTTCTCGTGAGGATCTCCAAGTATACTTAGACGAAAGAATGTGGAGGCAATGGAGAGGAATGAACAACGTAATTGCGAATTTCATTCCTGTCCTAGCCTCACAATATGTGGACTACGTAGCATAAATTCTTCTGGAAGAACACTGCGAGCAGTTTAGTTCTTGACTAGTTAAACAGTTCGTATTTAGTTAATACTTTTCCGATTGCTGCCAGTTTAGCTCTGGTTTTGCCAGGTATCTAGCATTCGTCATTCAGAATCCCTTTCCATTATGTCTATTTTGAAGTCAATTCTCGTAATTTCACCTTTTTCAGGCCTACAGTAGGTTTCATATCTCGAAAAATGACAAACAATCGAGGACTGTGCACTTTTCTATCTTAGCAAATGTCCATCCTGAATTCGAAGATTGAATTGAATGATTGGCTGGAGGACTGAAAGTAGGACTATCACGAACCCCACCGATTTGAGTTTTTACAGGGCGTGCGCACAGATAAGCGATACTTTTCGGGAAAAGACCTTTTCACGGTGTGACGCGGCTTAAATTACAGTGAATGTATGGGAATTTTGGCGGCTTTCGACTATTACAAGGTCTGACGGTTGCGTATAACGAGAATCTCTCTCAAAAAGCACTTCTATCAAGATTATTTTCGTTAAGTATGGCGATCAGAGGCAAGCCACAACGTCCGTAACCGAAATTTGAAAGTTTGCAGGAAGAGATTTTCAGAAGTTGCGCATTGTGGAAGGACCTAATTCTCCGTTTAGTACATGATATTCATGAATTGACTAAAAATATTGCGATATTTTTTAAATCCGCTGCTTTGTACGGAGTCATAGAGGTTTGAATTGGGCCAAAATTCCATACATTTACTGTAACTTAAGCGTGTCTTTACAGTTGCTAATACAAACTGCTTTAACAATTTCTAAGCTTGGTTTCATCTGTAGAGAGTAGGATATCCGTTAGAACAAGTGGTTGGTGTTACGAAAAAAAGGTGTCGTCTTCGAACAGTCAGATGCCCCAAAATTGTAATGACTGTTTTCGTTTATTTCCGGGTTGTCTTTCCCTATCCTTTAATGGTTGGTACCCGTCAATGCTTACACATCGCGATATAAATGTTAAAATTAAGGTAATAAAAAACCAAAAAAATGGGGAAACCGAGGATCTAATTACACTGTTAAAATTGAAATTCTATAGACAATCACTAAAACTCTCCATGATAAAAAGATTGAAGCATGCTGTTGGTAATATTCACGTTTTTGCTACCAAGAAATAGGTTTCCATCAATTACGGGAAAAGGGAGAAGCACCTGGACGGTGTACTTTGCGTGAATTTGTCTGGCTAGAGAGCAAAACGAAGTCAATTCCAAGGGGAAGAGCTTGGGACAAGCTCAACCGTGACGGGCGAGTGAAGGAACTGGCGTTCTATCCAAACTGGAGTGCCCAGCGAATGCAAGAATTAATCTTGTGTAACTTCCCCGCACTGAGAGGTCAAGATTTGACCAGGTGAGTTATGTGTAATTACTGAACTGTAAGGCGCTGAGATCTATTGTAGAAACCATAGAATAAAAACGTACATTTTTCAATGGATTCAGGTAATTCCCAGAACATGTTAAACGAAATGAAAATGTTGAGGTAAGCAAGACTAGGAAAACTCTGTATAACGCCAATTCCGAAAAACGGTTTTTGCAATAATTTGCTAAAATATCCATTTTATTTTTGAAAACGGCTGTGTCAAAACCGTTTGCCACCCCTTTCACCTCCGTGTTTTTGCCACCCTCTGTTGGCAGTATGTAGAGTTTACGCGCGTAGACTGATCGGTCTCTTCATAAAGTGAAATCCGTCGCATTTACGGGCAACCCTAAACCCCGGAATCCGGAATCCGGAATCACAGTTCATTGTTTTACCAATACAGAGAGTAAACCCTATCCTAAACATTCATAAAAGCTAACTTTGTTAGGCCTAAGGTTAGCTTTTACGAATGGTTAGGATAGCTTTTACTCTCTGTATTGGTAAAACAATGACCTGTGATTCCGGATTCCGGATTCCGGATTTTAGGGTTGCCCCGTATTTACAGCAACCGCGGCTGAAGGTATGTTGAATGAAATTATCGTAATGTGCGAAGGGATGCCGAAACAAATGTTTGCCAAAGTCTTTTTTAGCTGCAATGAGGGGATTCTTGTCTTTTCAAGGATACGTTTGTACAAGTCAACTAGTCGTGGAAGCCAGTTGACCAGAATATGCACTGGCATTCCAGAGGCAAAGGAGATGATGAAGCTGTTAGGAAGGTCCAAGTCCAAAGAGATACTCACACATTTAAAGCGGCATATCCCAGGTATTTGTGGGTAATTTCAATTTTGTAAAGGCAAGAAAGAGGCGCAAGTTCTTCAGTGAACTGTGGCCAAAACAAGGAGGGGTGAATAAAAACAGAACAGAACGAAAGAAAAGAATATTGATGGAGTATTCAGCCGTTTTTTGAGCACCATATTCATCATAGCTTTCTTTTTAACTAACAGAGAATGAAAAGAGGTTAAACTGTATTTTAAAAAAACAGCATACACGTACATGTATCAAAAAGCTTAACGCCTACAAATCATATTAAGCAAGGTGAGGTTAGGAAGGAGGGGGGGGGGGGAAGGGGCAACGGACTCCAAAACACAATTATTATTCACGATTTCAAACTGAATGAGCTATCTCATACCTATGTGTACTTTAAGATTTTACCACACAACATAACTCTAGCATCAATATCAATGGAACCTATGAAAAAGTTACCCTATATTACCTCAATTGAACCGTTCTCACTCATTCAAAAGAAATTGTCCATTTTTTTTTTACGCGA
>NW_027180230.1:97500-105000 GCF_036669925.1 Montipora capricornis | reverse complement strand
TTCTTTGCCTTTTGGGGACTACAATCCCAGACTTTTATCTGTTCCACAGTTTTTCAGGTCTGGGCCAGTATACATGTACCCCTATTGCAAAAAGTCGGAAAAAAATGCACATGAACTGGCAAATTATGTATAATTGTGCAGAGGATGCATTTCATTGACTTTGTACTGAAGTTTTTTCCTCTAGACTAAAGAAAATTTTGTACACACTTTAATAATTTTTCTTATTAAAAATAACTGTTAATAATATGTTCTTAGGATAAAGAAGGGAGAAGTGTGCACATGCAAAATGTGGTATCGGTTGTATACATGTATGTTGCGATTTTATGTTCATTTAATTTCTATATATTCAACAAGCAACCAGCATAATAATTATTTATATTCAATATCACACAAAACAACACTAGTCTATCTTCTTTGTTAATCGGTAGGATTCACCTGATGAGGAACCCGAGGAGGTAATAACAAATACTGTATACATGTTGCGATTTCTAAACAATCTTTAATTCTCAGAATGGGTGGTCTTGCATGTTAAGGCCCAAGATTCAATAACTGACATTTCTCATTTTGCTATTTCCCCTAGTTTCTTCAACCTTACGTTTTCAAAAGATGTACATGCAAGATGTAGCCCATTCCCAACAAAATCACCACACAGTATTATTATCACAAACCATTTGGAGTCTAACATTTCAATTTATCATTCTTTTCACAGAGAATTCTAAGAGATCTCAGAAGAAGACAAATAATGGAGGAACCCACAGATGGAACATCAATGTACAAGGTCATTCTTGTATATTGCAACAAGAGAGTAGAAAGACAGTTTTGCTAAGGTGCCGTGTTCCAGGTATGGATACTAATAATTCATGTACAATTATTATATTATGAATATAATATATTATCAATAACCTCCTTGAGGTTGTGGGGCCTTAAAACACAAACAGTATCCAAAGTGAACGAAGCACTTGGGCTAGTTAAAAAGGATCTCTGGAAAACTGAATATTGAGGACCTGAAAACAGCAACTGCCCTCATTCCAAGGAATGTATGCTCCGTAACAATGACATAGTTACATGACTTGATGCTACATTATTAAAGAGTAGTAGAAACTACCCTCCCCATTCCCCCATGAAGGAAAGAGCTCTCGCCACTGCACCAACCCTGCTCTTTCACTATTTACCCATATTTTCAGTAATTACCGTAACTTAAAAATCCTTTTGTTTACTTAGGAAGTATATGACTGGGCAGGGACACTAGAAGAACTTCCCATCCATTTCACTTTGCACTCAGGAGGGAGGTTGATCCTTCATAGTGACCACATTGAAGGAAACTCTGTGGTTCACAATTCTAGGCGGGTAAGTTGGCATTAAGTTCTCCAACTACACAGTACAAAACTCAAGGAGTAAGTTTAAACAGTTCACAATGATAACATAATAGAGTTGCTGTAACACATCATTTAACTTACATTTGCATCTTACTAGTAAGCGCTTTCCGAGCCAATGACCCAACACGCCGGTTTCCGTAGCATTAAGCGACTAGGAGCATTTTTAACTCCCCCCTGGATGGGATGCTAGTCCATCGCAGGGTTACCTCCAGCATTACGCCGGTACCCATTTATACACCTGGGTGAAGAGAGGCACCGTGGGAGTAAAGTGTCTTGCACAAGAACACAACACAATGTCCCCGGCCAGGACCCGAACGAGGACCACTCGCTCCGGAGTCGAGCACACTAACCATGAGGCCATCGCGCCTCCCATGCATCTTACTAGTAACACACCTTTAATTCCCACCACATGTGATCAAACCATTGCTTAAGAACTTTCATCTCCATTTATCAACCTTCAGGAAAAGGAAGAGGCCTCTTCACTACTAGCCTCTGAGGTAAGGGAAGTATGCTACTTAGGGCTCAAAATAATGTAATAGTTGGATGTTAATTTGCTTTAACAATGACCATTCAAGAAGCCCTGGCATGGTGCTTGTCTGAATTTTAAATGGTGTCGTGGGGGTCCTTTGTCAACGTTTTACGTTGCTGTTGGAAATTTAAAGAAAGGATGTTGTTTGTCACAATTTCACAATTTCAGTGCTGTCACTACTTTTTAGGCCATGTCGCTTGTGGGAATTTACCTTGGGAGAGCCTCATCCAAAATAGGTTTTTGCTTGCACACATATTACCGGCATTCAACTTTAAAACCACACAAAAATGTACAAACCAAGTGACATGATTATAACAGTCATTCCAGAAAGATATCTTGGCATTATTAAGTACTAATTATGCTTAAGCCAATTAATTTCAAAAGGCATTCTTTTTTGGGAAGTAACAGAAAAACAGGGAAAAAATTTGATAACAAAGCAAGGATTTCATGACAATTAAAACCAATAGTCAGAAAATAAAGGAAACTTTTCCAATTTTTTTTCTATAAAGAGTACTGTTACGTGATAATTAGGATAATTAACTTGAGTTATATGCAAAAGAAAGGGACAACAACCAAAGTCTGAAACTTGAAACTATTAACAACTTGGCAAAACCAATTATCTTGCAATCTTGCGATGGACCGAGCTGAATCCCTTGGGATGAGACTGAAACAACTGATTCCCTTGGGACGAGGCCCTTGTTTGGCATTGACACTTGGGATGGAGTGAAACACCTGATTCCCTTGGGACGAGGCCCTTGTTTGGCATCGACACTTGGGATAGACTGAACTGATTCCCTTCGGACGAGGCCCCTTATTTGAATCGACACTTGGGATGGACTGAACTGATTCCCTTGGGACGAGGCCCTTGTTTGGCATCGACACTTGGGATGGACTGAACTGATTCCCTTGGGACGAGGCCCTTGTTTGGTATCGACACTTGGGATGGACTGAAACACCTGATTCCCTTGGGACGAAGCCCTTGTTTGGAATCAACACTTGGGATAGACTGAACTGATTCCCTCGGGACAAGGCCCCTTATTTGGCATTGACACTTGGGATGGAGTAAACTGATTCCCATGGGACGAGGCCCCTTATTTGAATCGACACTTGGGATGGACTGAACTGTTTCCCTTGGGACGAGGCCCTTGTTTGGCATCGACACTTGGGATGGACAGTAAACTGATTCCCTTGGGACAAGGCCCTTCTTTCATGGTAATACTCTACTGATACCCTATGGGTCTTTGTCCTGTGGTTCACCTTGCTTCTAGGCCTAAGGAAAATGTACACCCTCAGGACTCTGTGGAGTTGTACTGTAACTTGTCAAAAGCCATCTACCATAGCACAAAAGTGAATCATGTTTACACATTGTCTATACTGATGTCAATAAGTTAAAATCAGAAGCTCATGACATTCAAACCTTTCACTTGTTCGTTCAGAGCTAGGGTTTTTGGATTTAATGTAGCTTGTGCATTTTCCTGTGCATGCAACTTCGATCTTATCTTTGTCCATATTTTGGCATAAAATTGGCATCACAAAATCCCCAGCTTTGTTCAAGGAAAAGAGTTGGAAGTGGCACACTTGAGGTTATGTGCTTCTGGTTAGAATGTGGTAGACATGATTCCTGTCCAGCGAGAGTGGCATACTTCCCTTCCATGTTTCGTTGCAGGTCTCCTTTCGCGGAAATTACATGGTCCCACAGCATACCCTCTCTGCCACCGTATTAGGTACTGTACATGTAGTTATAACAGATTCAATGTGTATACAGTACCAGCCAAACTATAGCGTATACATATCTAAAACATATTGTAATTAATAAGGAAATGAAATACAAATTTTCAAGCATCTTAGTTTTTCTAAAATTTGACACGATAATTGTGATGTTTCTTGCTTCAAAATTATTGATAATGCTACTTCTTTCTATCAACTCAAAATCAAGGAGAGCTTCCATATTGAGCAGATGAAACTCGAACTCAACAAACAAGTTGATCATGTCAGTTTAGCATTACACTTTTAAACTTTTACCGTTATGTCAGTTGTGTTCTCTATAATATTGTTGGTTCGTTTGAATTTTACCTATTTGTAACGAACATTTAATCTACAAAGAATCATTGCATTGATAGTTATATATATATACAAATTATCTTGTAAAAATTTTAATGCTACACCCGCTATGGCTGAAGATGATGTTTGAAACATCGAAACGTTCCGTAAATTCAAAAGTGTGGTTGTATTTTTAAAAATTAGTAACAAATGAAACTTGAGATAGCATTCATTACCATGGCAAATGAGAAATGAACACAACCCTTCACTTCTTCTTTCCAATGGACAATTAACTAACAATTCACAGATTTTATTAATTTTTTGATAAGACCAATATCTCCAAGATGCACCACATTGCAGCCACAGAGGCACAACCAGTTTTGTGGAGACACATACAAAAAAAACAGGTAAATAACTCAATCTAGCCTCTTTGAACCTTGAACCTTTAAAGATCCACCCAACTTACATGTAAATGTTAATCTCTACAAGATAAAACTCCTTCGTCAAACCAAAATACTAATAGCAAAATAATGATTATGTAATAGCAAGCAAAATGTCTGTGCAGCAACAAAAGGGCCAGCCAGAGGAAAAGCAAAAACATGGACATGCTGACAGAGGAAAACAACAAAGTATGATTGATCTTTCATTGAGAGTGCATAAAAATATGCAACTCCTAGTCTGAATCAAGGTTCTCAATAGAGTTTTAACGAACTGTTGTTGTGCCATTTTCAGCTGTAAGACTGCCAGCACAAGGGACAGCAGCTGCTGAAGGGCAGGAAGCAGCTAAAGGGTCAGCAGCAAAAGGAACAGCCCTTCCAAAGCAGTCAGAGGCACCAAAAGAGCCAAGAGCAGCAACAGGGTCAGCAGCACCAAAAGGGCCAGAAGAAATTATTGCACCTGCTGACAACGGTAAAAAATCATCTTTCATAAGTACTACATGTACATAAGAGGAGGCCACAATTAGGTTAGAGTCCCGTACAAATAAACAGGCCATCATTGACAGACTTGAATTTACAATCAAGTGGCTCTCACTTAATGAAAACAGATCAAAAACTGACTTGTTGACTTGGCTCCTGTTCAGCTAATCGGTAACCTGATTAACTGTAATTATGAGCTATACGTTGAAACTGTTAGTTTCCCATGTTCAACAAGGAAAACCAGCTGAGGTAACAAAAACAAATCTTATTCAAATGGGCTACATGTACATACGAGGCTGTATTTAAAATATTTCCTTAATTTCGCGTTATATAAATCTTTTGTGTTCTTTCAATGCAACATGTAATTTAGCCTAGCCTAACCACGGGCCAATGCGGCATGCAGCCCTTTGCACGCCAAAATGGGCTTGTCTTCATTGTGGGTGCGTCCCAGAATCCAACACGACTTGGACGTGTGGGTGTCAGTGCAAGGACTACAACAGGACCCTTCCCACAAACTTTCAAGGTACCAGTTCCCAAGCTCATTAATGGAAATGAGGTTAATGTTTTGACAAGTCATGTGTTTAGTGGGACTAAAATACAATAATTAGTTGAATGTGCTACAATGCAGGTCAAAAGTAGTTGGGACACCTGTCCAATAATCATGTATTCCAAGTAAAGTTGGCTTTTTTGGAGTCACAATTGGAGCGTACCACCCCCCTCCCCCCTAAACAATGTTGGAAGATGCAGATAAACAGTATTTTTGTTGAAATCTGTGTTGTAGTGTCAAATCTCAACATTGCTTGGGGGGGAGGGGGTGGGGGGAGATTATCTCAGTAGTATCTCGCTAAGTGTCCCAACACTTTTGACCTGCATTGTCTGAAAAAGACTAGTTGGGAAAAAGTGATTTTAACTTGGTCAAGTGATACCAAGTTTCTGGCATAACTATAATACGGAATTTGCGACGGTAATAAACGATGTTTGGCGTGACCAAACGAGTGTACGAATGCGCACGGACGGCGTTCTAGTGAAATTTTGACTAGTGTGACGTTATGTATATGCATTCGAAATGACTTAAAACTGCGCTGTTTATTGGAAAACGTTTGGAGTGTTAGTTCTGTCAATGTTTTAGCGTGAAAAGAAGTGGAATATGGTTTTCACAAAACAAATACTAGCATCGAAGAGAGCATTAGCGTGGTATTTAAACAAATACAGTCACTATTCGTATCGACAAATCGCACAAGATTGTGGAATTTCAAAATCGAGTGTACAGAGAATATGCAGTGGAGAACTTCCCGGAACTGTTAAAGAGTCTTCAACTTCCACGAGAACCGGGAGACCAAGACAACTAAGCCAACGGGATCTGAGATTACTGCTCCGTACAATGAAACAATTACGGAAAAGGAATGTCCACGTGACAGTCAAGGGGTTAGTGGAGGAGAGTGGCCTTAATTTTGATAGAGCGAGTAGAAGAACATATTCTCGATATTTAAATGAGCTCGGGTACTCATACTTTTCAGCTAGGAGAAAGGGGATTCTGCTTGAAAACGATAAAAAGTTGCGCGTGAAATTTGCTCGTAAAATGAAGCGGGAGGTGGCAAGAAATTCTGAATTCTGGACTAACGAAGTTTCGTTTTATTTGGATGGTGTATCTTTCGTGCATAAGTATAATCCACAGAGCGGCGCAGCCTCGAACAGATCAAGGGTATGGCGTAGGAAAGACGAAGGCCTTGAGGTAACCGCGAAGGGTTCGAAAGAGTTGGCCGGAGGGAGAAGATTGCATGTTGTGGTGGCGATAGCATACGGGAAAGGAGTTATTCTAAAAGTGCCGTACGAAAAAATGACCGGTGATTTTTTTCGAAACTTCATAAGGGAACATTTCAACATTACGTTTGCGCAAGCTGGTCCCAAAACAGATGGAAGACGTTTATTTGTTATGGATAACGACCCGTCGCAAACAAGCAGGTTAGCTAGGGATGCGTTAGAAGAGATAGAGGCTGAATTTCATGAAATCCCTCCGCGTTCACCGGACCTAAATCCTATCGAGAACATATTTCATCTTGTAAAGAGATATTTAGAATCCGAAGCAATATCTAGAAATATCACAAGGGAGTCGTTTGAGGAATTTCAAGCTAGAGTTTTAAGAGCTTTTGATTGTATTTGTACTGAAACTATAGATAACACAATTGCCAGTTTGAACAAAAGGATAGAAGCTATCCTTGCCTCTAAAGGCGGTAGAACCAAATATTAATCACGCAATGCGGAACTGTGAAAACTGAACATGCTTTATTATTTACACTTCAGTATATTCTGTGAATTTCTAAAGCGTGTAAAGTGTAACTTCATTTTCATGCTATCTGAGGAAAATGCTTGTGTAAATTGTAATTGTCACTTTGTAAAACTCGTGACAACGAGAAGTTTATCACATGCGTGACATTTGCATTTTGTTGACGTAAAGAACTGAACATTACTCACTACAATACTCACTTTAAATAGTGGAGATTTATGCAAATTGAAAACGTATTTGACATTAAATGAACACAAATTTAGAAAGTATGTATGTTTTCTTTAGTTTGAAGAAACTATTTCTTTCATTATATGAGTTATTGCGCATTTTCAACTCAGTACTCAGTAAAAGCAC
>NW_027180230.1:70000-77500 GCF_036669925.1 Montipora capricornis | reverse complement strand
TCTTATCATACGCAGCTACATGATATTCCAATCATTTTGTAGCTCATGACTTCTTTCCAGCCTATTGTGCCATGAAAACTTCTCGCCTCAAAAAGGTTTCACATCGCCGATTCTCAATTGAATGAATTCCGCTTTGCCTCGAATTTCCGTTTCACAACTTTTCAATAAAGAACAAAAGAAAATTGCTTTTAATTACTCGCCAACACAATACCATTGGTGGGAATCGTAGTGCCGGCGTCTCAAAAAATAGCTCACTTCATCTAAACCTCTGCCTTAGTTCACTGCAATAATCGAAGGAGATATAATATTATTCTACTTATAACCATCATAATTCCTTCCAGAATGTATACCATTTCCAAGCTTAACAAGCAAAACGAACAGACATGGGTGAATTTACAGCGGCGATTGAATTGTATACAATTTTCTTACAGCAAGCTCTTCACGAACGACGAAGTACACCGTTTTGTTAAAAATAAGGCTGTATCGGTTGGAATCTCTGAAGGCCATTTTATTCCCACTTTGCTGGCGAGTATAAAATATGTATATTTGGTTTTATCGTTCCTTTACCAACACTTTCCTATCTTTTTCCTCCGTTCGGCAACATCATACATGGCTTAGATCGAAATTTGGTTAGTCTTCCAAACCCACTCAGTCTAATTCTAAGTTAACCCTAATTTTTGTTAAGGCGGTTTCCATTTGTTCGCAACCTTAAACAAGACAATTTTTTGGTACACAGGAAAATCATCTGCGACACAGCACGCAGCCCAAGATCCCCTGGAAGCCTCAGACCTAGCTTTAACTATACTGAGCAAAACAACCTCGTCAGGTTTGGTCAAGCATCTGGCCCAGAACAAGAAAGCCATTCTCTTATCTCCGAGGGTGTTTGACATAACCTTTATAAATCTGTTGTTCCAAATGATTTCCTGAAGCACAGCTTCTTTGTTTTCAGGAGTGCTTAGCTTATATTCTTGCCAATATCTTTATCGAAAGAAGAGAAATATTTTATGCCTAAACCACCTTTTTTACTTTTAATCAAAGTTGTTCTACGAATCTTCGCCAGTTTATAGTTCCAAATAAAATCAAAAATTAATTTGTTAACTTCATCTACTAAATGTTCTGGAATTTATAAGACACTACAAACAAATAAAAGCTTGGACAGAGCTACAGTTTTGGCAGTTCATTTTACTGCTTGCCCTTTAACAGTTTTCATTCAACAACTACCGGACTGCGGACCACGGTGGCAGTTCATTTCACTGCTTGCACTTGAGCACTTTTCATTCATCGACTTCGGGACTGCGGACCACGGTGGCAGCTTTTATAAGCAGGACATTTGGTGGGCCGGGAATTCTGTAATCACTCCGCTCACTGGACAATAAGCATCAGGGCGAAAGATGCAAACGAAGTTTGGTGTTCTGATACAAAGAAAGCCTAATAGAGAATTTCGCCGGCATGAAAAAGACCCATATTTCAATTCCATTGTAAAAAAAACTTGATGATACGTCTCATTTATTGAAGGTTAGAGGCAAATATATTGTTTCACTTTCCATTCAGGAAAAACGTGAATATTCGATGTGCCGTCTTCTCGTTGGGACGAACAAAAGGGTATTGGCCTGAAAATACAATACTAATCTTTTTTTATCTCCCAAATTTTGCATAAGCATTGTTTCAACGAGTATTATGGAATTTTCTGCTTCGGGCAAGTTTTGTACGGTCGTCACTTATTTCTATCCCTTCAACTTACACGACGTACAATCTACTATAGACTTCAAAGCTACTTCAGTGAAACAAACGTTTTAAAGAAGCTGAGAAGATTTACAATAGGCGAGGCAAAGAGTTGAACCCAGATCGATGGCTTCACCTTGCAGTTTCCGATATCCACTAGACTAACGAGACAAGCTCCTGGAAAGTCGAATTTTTTAGAGTATCGACATAGTAGTACCCAGCAAAAAAATTGAAATTTACCGTCTTCAACGGGGTTTTTAGACCAAAATACCGTAGATCAGCGCGGCTTACTTTAGAAATGCTATTTCTTATTGAACTTAAGCTCCAATTCTGCCTGTTTTCGTTCTTTTCACAGCGGTAAGCTTGTCATATTAAGATGGGATATTATGTCGTGAAATTGTTATGAAATGTCAATGTCAGTTTGAGGGATGGCCATAAGTGTTGACCATTTTGTACAGCAACATAACTATTCATTAAGCCATTTGCTGGTTTCAGAGCTCTTATCATTTCTTTTTCTTCACAAAATTCCCTCTTACCTGAGTGATTGAGCACTTCGCTAATTGCATCCCTTCAGCCATCAAAGTAATATCACCCGACTCTTCCTTCCATGTGCTAATTTCAAAAGAAGAAAACTGAACTTATTGGGATTGGCTGAAATGATAATCAGGTATTTATAAACATATTTGCGTCCAACGATGCATTCGCTTGTATCAGAGTGATTTGGCTTTTTGAATTGCATACAGAATTGAGGGTGCAGATGCGCACTTTACCGTTCCTTTGCAATAATAAGGCCAGATATTTGACAAATGAAAAGCGTTCAACTATTTGAAGATTGAAGAGTATCATATCCTCAAATAACGTGATTTCAAGCTACCTTGCAACGAGTATTGTTTTCCGCTCATAAAATGAGAAGGCAGAGCTATGTAGAGGTGAGTCTAAGTTGCTTTGGCTTTTGAAACGACCGCTGAAAATGCTCTATGTGATTTTCAAAACAAATTGAACAAATCTTAACATGTGGTAGGAAATTGCTTAGAGTACTGATCAAAGTTCCCTGACAAATCGATGCGTGTTGTGTTCCCAGTCACATAGGGTGCTTTCCGTTAAGCCAAAATTTCCAGAAATTTCGGGCTGAAGTCAAATGGAAAGGTCTGTTTCGGTTTGGTCCTACCGGAACATTTGGCACCACCACTGGAGGTGGTCCTCTTTGGCCAGCCGGTCTGGTTCGACCGAAACGTGCCGTTCCATTTACAAAAATTCGCGTTTTCAGTCCCATTTCACTGTGATTTAACCGAAATTTTGGTCAAAACGTAAATGGAAAGCTTCGGCCCGGTTGGAAACTGACTCTTTGATGAAAATTGTCGTTCCATTTTTCCTTGGTTAGTTCCACTAGTCTCCGACCTGATTGTTAGGCATAATGGAAAGCACCCATAAATCTCAAAGTCCCACAAGATACGAAGGCGAAGTTCTTGACAATTTGTGACCGATGTTGTGCACTTTAGTGGAATTCCCGGATTGGTGTTTGAATGCGCATATCTTTCATTCAAAGAAAAACTATTCGTAACCAACACTGGCCAGGTCATCAAGTTGTTGCAAAGCAATTACATGCCACTCCCTTTTCGTCGTATTTTAGACAGTGGCAGGAAAGCTTCGATGATTGGCTGAGAAAGGAAAAACTTTGTTGCAGTTTCCAGTGCTTGTTTGTGTATTTGAACATCTCGTACAAATTCTCAGGTTAGAGATTTCTGTACCGCAAAATTTCTAGTTCACGTCTTTCCCTATATAGCTTTTTATTTACGTAGCTTTGACCACACGTTTGTCTGACTTGGCAGAATCAGGCCAGTAGGTACAGTTCTTCCATTTAACCAAACGCAATTACGATAAATTCATTGATTGCATGTGACGACACAGCAGCCATGTTGGTAAAAACAACAATAGCGAAAAACTCTTTTGGGAATTTAACTCAATTGTTATGCAAAACGTGAGCTACAATTTTCTAATGTTTTGGCACCAACATGGTAGTCTTATCACGTGAGTGCAAGCTTAAAATTCTGAAAGATTGAGCAATCATTTTGAATTTTACATCTCAACCTAGATAATAAAATAAGTTTTGCTTTTTCATTGATGCGGGACATTTGCAATGTATTCTTGCTTGTCCAATTTAAGCCGCCAAAGTGCTTGGAATTGGGAATCCGCTCCCCTTTGTTTGCCACACCCTCCCCCTCCCTGAGTTATCAATATTGGTCAGATGTGGCATAGTTTTCTACAGTTACTTTAGAGTTGATCTGTACCAACGCACTCAGAGATGGCTAACGTTTTTTGGACTTCTCTAATTATTGCTCCATAAAGGATCATTGTTGTGCATATGTTTGCAGTAAAACGAGATTGCTTTCCTTTTTTATATTCAGGTCAAATGTAACAACGTGGTTGATACACAAGACCCGGACTGAGTACCTTGAAGCTAAGCGAAAAACAAGAATGCCATGTGCACAGAGATTAACTGGTGCAATAAGATATTCTGAGGGAAAACGGGAACAAGATTTTTAAGTGAGTGCAGAGTTTTGCTTTGACATCTGTGACATCGAGTGGACAATAAGATCAAGACAAGCGAAGAAATGCGTTGAAGACGAAGACCAATTGTATTCATGGCTTGAGATACGTTGACTTTACTTTGTTTGGGTTACCAAACACTCCTGTAAACTGCAGTAATAACATAAATTAGGCCTTTGCTGTTCTGCGTAAGAGAAACACCTCTTTAAAGAACATAGAGATAAGAGGCTGGTTCTCCTTGGCGATGCAAGTGATAAACACAAGCAACACATCGTGTACATGCAGAAAGCCCAGGTCGTGAATTAACGTTTTTGTGATAGTTTAAGACGCAACAGATCAACGCTGTTTTTCTCATACATGTTAAAATACATGTTAACGTGTAATGGAGAGCTTTCTCTTTGATGGGACTGGGTACTGAATTAGCTCGCTAAAGCGTCCTTGTTTGTTACCTTCTGAAGGAAGCAGGAGTTTAACTGTCTGCCCACTTTTTATAATTGCCAACGAGCTGGCTCTCTCGTTTTGACTCCAACATACCCACATGCAATTTTTGGTAATCTTTCATCAGTTCACTGACACTACAAGAATTGAAATGCTGCATAAAGAACTTAAAGAACTCACTTCATGTCAGTATTCCAGGACAGTCCCAACTGATCCATCTTGGAGCGGATATAGTGCTGTGAACACAAACTGACGATTAACAGACATGTTCAACAAAATATAACACTTTTCAAAGATGGCAATATTTGTCTTATAAAGACTGCTGAAAAGAATCTCAATATGACAAACCATGCTTGCAATAGCCTAGCGATACAAAAGGTTGTATTTTTGCCAAGCCTGCCGGTTACCAAATCGCAATATTTTGAGGTCTTTTTCATAATAGCTGTTACACAGGGGTTTCAGAAGAAAAGGTGTGAAAAATTGCTCGCCGATCGAGGTGCAAAATTTGAAAATACAAAGGTTTTCAACGTTCATTTGGCGTAGAAAACGACGATATGTCCCCTTCCTAGACGCAAACATACACAGAAACAACAAATTCATGATCGGCTTTCCATACAGAGCTTATTTACCGACAGATCAGGGTGTCTGGGAATCTTTCGCCTTCTGCCTGAACTGTTTGGTGATGGCGTCCACGATCCAACGCTGTTAGCCTGCGTAGCTACATCTTGATCTATCTTCACTTCCAAAGCAACGATCCTTGCTTCTATGGCCTTGAAACCATTTTCCATAGTTTCCTGGATCTTTTTGATGGACTTAAAACGGCATCAGAAAATTCTGCCTGGTTGCCTTCGATGATACATAAGGAATCATTGAATTCATCCAGCTGTTTTGCAATCTTGCCGTAATTGCGCTCTTGTAACGCGTTCTTGATCTCAACAATTCTGGTCAAAATTGTGCGGAATTCGGAAGCTGTATTTGCTCGGTTGTTTGACATCATGAATCAAAAGATCAAACCACACTTGAAATCACCCCAAAAGAAACTTGCTGCGGCTAACGCCACCGAAATGCAACAGTGGCGAGAAAATACGTGTAAACAATGCAAGAAGCGGTGGGATGCCATTGGTCCATATAAGCATGCGACACACTCCTATTGGCCAGCAGCTCAAAGTAGTTTTGATCAGCGGATACAGGCAAGTTGCAGGCGCCAACAGGACAAAGAAGCTCGCTGCTTACACTAAAATTTAAGTCTTTTCTAGTATGCCGAAACGAAATTCTCCTCGAAAATTCAAGAAAAGGAACAGACGTCGCATAAAATGCCCTCGTTGTGGCGCAAGTTATTCCTATTCAGAATCAAGGTCGTATTCATGTGGTGGGGACACATTATCGGGATCTGACGAAACGGACCTGAATAAAATCTTCGACACCGAACTACAGCAAGAAGAATCGGACGTTAGAAGCGACTGCCACGATACTGATGACACAGAAGCTGTTTGTGAACACTTGCTGTCCTCAGATATCCGAAGGAGGTTGCGAGACCGGTTGAGAAAACGGCTGAATGAGGAGGACTTGGCTCATTTTGACGATGATGATTCCCATAGTAACGACTGCGGAAGTGCCTCTTCTGGTGACTCAGTTAACGAGAACTGGAAGAACTGCCAAGACGATGACGATGTAGAACAGGATTTTGATCATGAGCAGGAACAAGTTCTCAAGACTGCCAACAAATCATTGCCATTATTCGACAAATGTGGCGTTCTTATTTATTGGTTGTTGTTATTTTTGTTGTCTTGGCAATGTGGATTTTGTCTGTGATTCCAGGGATATCTAAACCAGTTGATTGTAGTAATAATCTTAATTCATCCAGCTTGCCTTTGGTTAAGACCCCATTAACATTAATATGAGCTGTTTTCAGGGACCCACGACCAATGGATAATTCATTAATAAGCCATTCATAAGGATTTTCATCATCACCTGAGACATCAATTTGCGCTTGGAAAGTGTAAAAAGAAGGTGAAGATAAAGGAGCTACAGGTGGTGAAAGTTTCAAACATACTGGACAAATCCAGTCAAAGTTACCCAATTGTTGGTACTGTTTGTACTGGGCAGGTTTAACATTTCCACACTTCATGTGGCATCATTTGTCAAAATGGTCACAGTAGAGTGCTCTGTAATTTCTTGCAACTACTTTCCGGCAAACTGAACATTCCTCTGGACCTGGATTCGGGTTGATAGCACCACTAACCGTAAGATTAAATAGCTGGAAAGTCGATTCGGCATTTGGATATAGTTTAAATCTTAAAGAGAAAAATTTTGTTCTCTGATCCAATTGAAATCCAACATGGCTGCCAACCAGCGTTCGTAGCTTTATTTGTTTCAGATCAGTATCAAACGACGAGATAAATCCAACTCTTCTTAGACAGTCGGGGCAATCGACCTCTACTTTAAGAGGAAAATCTTTCTCTGTAAAACCAACTTAAGATAAGAGCAATAAGCAAAACTCGGGAGGTTGAGGACTTACGTCCATTCGCCATCAGTCCAGAAAGATGCGCGGGTCATTTTGATGAACTTATTAACACAGAAAAAAAACTAGAATAACATGGCGAATAACAATAATATTGGTTATGCATGCCCTGTTGCTTTTGGACCACCAGCGGTAACCACAATGACAGAAATCCACCAGTGGGTGTAAATAAATAGATCTTGTAACGCATTCCCCTAACAAGATCGGTGAGAGGCCTCTTCTGAGGGTTCCAAGGTTTGCATCAAATACGTGGCAGCGTTAAATGGGTTTGG
>NW_027180230.1:62500-65000 GCF_036669925.1 Montipora capricornis | reverse complement strand
ACGGTGGCCAATTTACATTATCAACTCCGTTGATAAAACCAAATTTTTGTATACTACTGTCCAAGACAGCTGCCTGATGTGGGGAGCACGTGTGATAATCCCATCAAATTACCAGATACAATTATTGAATGAACTCCATAGTGGTCACCTTGGTGTTATCAAAATGAAAGCCTTGGCCAGAAGCTACATGTGGTGGCCGGGGATGAATAAAGCAATTGAACAGATGTCAAAAGAATGCATGGGCTGTCAACTCACCCAGAAAAACCTGGAAACCGCACCATTGCACTCGTGGGAATGGCCAGCTCATCCCTGGCAACGGATACACGTTCTTAGGGGAAATGTTCCTCGTTGTTGTGGATGCGCACTCTAAATGGCCAGAAGTGGTAAAGATGAATTCGACAACGGCCACGAAAACAGTTGAAGAATTGAGAAAGCTTTTTACTACCCACGGCTCTTTTATTATTATTATTTTCTTTAAATTGTGATTCACACTACTTACAACACTGGTACATCTACTTACGCAATTTACAAAAATTACACAATTCACAACTACTAAATTCCATTATATTACCATCAAAAACTATTTTACAAATTAATTGCTTACGCACTACTTACAGTACAATACACTTACAATAATACAATTGCAATACTTACTCTACAAAACAATATGATTACTTTTTAAACTTGCAATACCAATTTATACACTACTTACAAATTAATACGTTTGCAGATGCTAATTATATTCACATTCTAACGTCAAAAACAAGGAGCAACAAAATAAAAGATACATGCATATTAAAAATAAATAAATAAATTAATTAATTATATTGAAGTGAGTACCCATTTCTTTTCAAAGAAGTTTCATATTTAATCTTTAGTTTCGATTGCAGTCCTTGAATTTTAGGAAGTGTTTGGCTTCTTCTGCAGTCCCACAAAAATAATTTTCCAATTACTATGAAATAGTTTAATAAATTTGATAAAGGGCATTGTTTTGATAAAACTCCAAATAAAACGTTTTGCGCAGAAAGATGGATTGGCTGATTCGATACCAGTACCAGGTACCAGTACGATTCGAAATTAGTCCAGAACGTTTTGGAGTGAGGGCATTCAAAGAAAAGGTGATATCAAGTCTCAGGTTTATCATTACAAAAAGTACATGCATCATTAATTCTAAATCCAATTTTGCATAGTTTGCTGTTAGTGTAAAGAATATAATTAATTACTTTGTTTTGGAAAGTCCTATCATATGACTCAAGTGCAACCAAATGTGGTAACAAGAAGATTTCTTTAAATTGTTGAGTTGTGAAATTAAAATCAATCTTCAATTTGCGAATAATATTAGGAGGTTAAGCATTTTTTTAGACCAGCAGCAAATAATAATCTTTTAATTTTTTGTCTTTAATATCGAAAATTCTATTTCCAATTATAAGTGATGGGGATACGGTTAATCTATCTAGGCTGATTTCTTTTAAATGAGAAGGCACAGAAAGACGAAGGCCCGCCCATTGCAGAAAATTGCTTTTGACAATTTTGTTTAAGTTGAAAAGAAGATCGTGTATGTAAATTATTCCCGACTTAAAATAATTTTTATAGTACACTGTACACTGGCTTATTGTATTATATTAGTATTATCGTATTATTTTCCAGTCACTTTCTGAAGCGAAAGATTAGCGGAACTCCGACCACCATAACAAAAGCTTGTGGTAAAATTGAGAAGATATCATATAATCAGAAACTTCATAATTACAATTTAGAAAAAACCGACCTCCTACGGGCTCTAATAGATGAAGTAAATACGTCTTCTATGTTGCATTTGAATCGTTAAATAACCGTTTTAGCCAGGCCAACCTTAAAGATTTGACCATGCTTTCCAAATCTATGATTTTTAGACCACCTCTCTCATAATCGTTTATTACAGACACACGAGTCACTTTATCTGTACCTTTCCATAAGAACTTGAATAACAATTGATTCAGTTTATTCACAATTTCCTTTGGTGTAGGAAGTACATGAATTTTGGGAGCAAAAAAGATTTAATTATTGTCACCTTACCGTAAATAGACAGGCCCCTAGAGGACCAAATATTAATAAGTTTTTTAATACTATCTAGTCTTTCAATAAAGTTTTTTTTCCTTTAAAGTGCACCTAACCCCAAAAAATTTTTTTTCGCTAAAATGAATCTTTGCAACTGTTCGAAACGCATTGCAGTCATTTTTTTCATTTTTCTAACAAATCCTGCTATTTTATAGGCTTCGAAATTTGCGAAAATCCAAGCATCTTTTGTTCACGACGGAGTCAGAAGGGGAGTGGGTCTATTCCTGATTTGACGTCACAATCTACTTTGCATGCATTTTTAGAAAGAGTTAATGCAATGTAAATCAGTTTGTGACGTCAAATCAGGAATAGACCCACTCCCCTTCTGACTCAGTCGTGAACAAAAGATGCTTGGATTTTTGCAACATTGAAAGCCTATAAAATGGCAGGATTTGTTAGAAAATGA
>NW_027180230.1:45000-57500 GCF_036669925.1 Montipora capricornis | reverse complement strand
AGTAAAGTGGCAATTGCCGCTTTTAACCAATATCTCGCTCAAGTGTAGTTTTACGCTTGTCAGTGTGAACTTTAAGACCAGGATAAAGGCTGTATAATTTTGTGTTGATGCAGTTCCTGTTGTTGTGTAGGGTGGTAGATTCACCGCCCTTTACCAGCACCTCTTTTGAGTGGATTATTATCTAATGAGCTGCTCATTAAAGAGGAGATGCACAAATTTATACTTACAATTTTCACAAACTGACAAAATTGTTATATCATCTCCAAGAAATCCTAAATATAATTAAGAATGATTATTATCTTTCAACCGATAGAGGAGGACAAGCACCTTCTGAAAAGAGGCTTTTCCTGCTTAACTAACTAAAAACTATTTCAAGTGCCAGTGCAGACCAGGAAATAGCTGGTGTAGAATTGGTGGTGATGCAGTTTTCTGTTGCTGTTTTGGATTGCTTTTGAGAGGGTATTAGGCTGGTAGTACACTAGAAGATAAATAAATTTATACCTAAACATTTCAGAGAGAAGAAAAAAAGTAAACACTCCTTGGAAAACAAAAGAAGACAACGCTCATCCCGCAACAAACGAAAAAGGGAAGAGAAGAAGCTTATGAAACGAGGATTGATTGCCTTAATTCAAGAGTTAAAGCAAGATAATGAATCTCTTCATAAAAAATTTAATGTGGAGATAGCAATCAAAGAAAAATACTTTGAAATGTGGAGAGAATCTGAGAAGGAAAAGGATAGGCTGAAAACATCTAAGTTGGTTTTTAATGGTTTTCATCAAAAATTAGCCAAGGAACATAGTTCAACTATATCTTCAGAAATCTTAAAAATAGATCCAAGTTTACTTCAAGATGTCGAAGGGATAGGCGAGCTGGGTAAGGGAAGATTTGGAACTGTCTTTTTGAAGAAATTTAGATCTTCTCCAGTAGCTGTGAAATATTTTGAGTCCTGCACTACATCTAAAGCAGTTGAAAGGGAAGCACTGTTTTTAAAGCAGTGTTGCCACATCAATTTGCCATTGATATATGGTATGAACAACACTCAGAGGCCATTTTACATTGTCACTCAGTTCTACGGAAGGGAAGACTTAAAACCAGTTACGTTGAGAGGTGTTATCCAAAGAGAAAGTGCAGACATATCAGTATCAGGGGTAGAAAGCTGGCTTCACATTATAATGCAGCTTTGTGATGGCCTTTGCTATTTACATGACAAGACAGTCATTCACAATGACATTAAGAATGACAACATTGTAATTGTAAGGGGTTCCTCTGGATTTTTTTCACCAGTGCTTATTGATTTTGGCAAAGCATGTTTAATTAGTGAGGCAAGAAAAAAAAAACTTTCACAAGAAGAAAAAAATAGGTATTATAGCGAGCATTTCCATATTGCGCCCGAAGTTGTTGAAGGGACCCATTCTCAATCTATTTTGAGCGATATGTATTCTTTTGGAGTCGTGGTTGCAAGTCTTTATAGTTTCACCAAGTATCGTCCACTAAAGGAACTAGCAAGGCAATGTCTCAAGCCTGTGGCAAGTCGATGTACCTCATCAGAATTACTTGGTATCGTTACAAAGATGCCAGCAGTAGATCAATAAGTCGCACATTAAAAAAATGCTTGTTTTGATTCAGTGGAAAAATTCTAAAAGACATAAATTAGATAGCATATGTTCCCTCTGTAATGGCGACAAATTGATCTGTTGAAAATATTTAAGGTAAAAATCTTTAAATCTCTCAAATACAGTTATCATGATAATGATTGTGACATTATATCAATTGGAAAAAAAAATATGTCTGCATATATAGTTAGTAAGGGTGACTCTCAAAATATTTTGTCAAAGCCATTTAAGCATTAAGTTATCACTAGCTGTCAACTATTTTTTACTTGTGTCTGTTAAAGCTGATATGGTATATCTGATTATGACTTACTGGTCTGTGTTTATTATGTTCAAGTATAGGCACAGCCTGTCTGATCTGCATGTATATAGGTCCTTGATGTTCTGTTTCAATGGTCATTAAAATAGTCCTTTTCTCTGAGAAATTGGTGGTAATTATTGGTGTAGCTGGAGTCTTTACCTTGTTTTTTCTCCCATATACTTTCTTTAAGGAGTGAACCAACTGTCAGTGCAACTCCAAAAGGTGCAGCTGTAATTCTCAATGCAAAGCTCCCGTGGCCTGCAAAAATTGATTTACCTACCAATTTTAGGCCAGAAGTGGCAAGAGCATTGCTAGAGAAAGATCGAGGGAAATTTACTTCGAAGATGAGAAAGAGCTTTATTGCCCGGATTTATGAATATTTTGCAAGATATACCCTGTAAGTCAATAATAAGAGTTTAATTCCAACCAGTATAATTACCTTTGAGAATAGAACATCTTATTACATCACTGTGTTAAACAACATCCAGCCTTTAATTAAACTGGCCTTAGCTTGCTTTTATCTGATGTTTATGCATAACTCACTGATCAAATTCTGGAAGATCTTTAATTGATAAAACGTGTCAAAACATGTTCAAAATTCAAAGAAATAAACCCTTTTCCAGTATGCAATAATTTTTATTGTATGACGTGCAGGACAATGTTATCAGCTGAAAGAATAAGACTCAAGTTTTAAGGGTCTTCCCAGGCAACTGTGCATAATAAAGTTTTTCCAATCTTTCTAGTTGGCTTAGCCTCCAACTTGTTGAAGCACTTTATATTAAAGCATTACTTTCATGTACACAACATGCAGGCAAGATAATTACAATTAGTATATACTCACTCAGTGATCTTGGTGTTTCAAGCAATCTGATTGGTTCGCTATCTCGGAGCAATTGAGCATTATTCACTCCCTACGGAGTGAATAATGCGTGATCCAAACAAAACAAAATGGCCAGTGTATACTCGCGTTTGGCCACCATTAGTGAAGTGAAAATATTGACTTTGAATGGTTTTCTTCTGCACATGTTGAGATTGAGTGTTCTTGAGAAAACTTTGTGAGTATATACTAAAACAATTATTATTTTCAATCTCGGTGAATAGCAGAATATTTACCTCGCAACTTCGCGGCTCAGTAAATATTCTGCTGCTGTTCGCCTCGAGTTCAAAGAATAATTGTTAATTATTAGTTTTTGTTTTTTTTTGTTTTATTTGTGTTTTGTTTTATTGTTTGTTTGTTTTTTCCTGGAGGGGAAAAAGAGGTCAAATTTCACAATTAACTGGTATTTCAGTCAGAGTCAGAAATTTGCAGTAAGCAATATGTCGACAGTCATTTTGCTTCGTATTGCAGTTATCCCACAAAACATCAACTTACTGAGATAGCTCAGTTGGTGGTTAAGGAGTATCTGTTCTTAAAAGACACATCAGTTGGGACTGGATATGTGAGTGCTATATTGTTGTGCATGCTCAAATTAATCACTAAATCACAACATTCATGACAATGAAAATGGCTTATTTTAATTTATGCAGTGGTTAATACAACTTTTACAATTTAAACAAAGACTAATTTTTGTTTTTTTTTTTATTTTTTTAGGACTCCTGGCTTGCACAGCTGTATGAAAAGTTCAGAAATGAACGAAAATCTATTCGTGATGATCCTGAGGTTGTCCTGCATAGCAAAAGGAAAAGGCAAAACTCAGACTTGCATCCTGTCCCTCTAAAGTTAAGGAGGGGTGGAATCAATTGGGAGCCACCCTTTCCTGAGGGAGAGGATGAAGTGTCAATGGAGAGGCATAAAGAAGCTCTCAAAACTGAAATGCGCCGTAGAGCACCAAATTGGGATAAGGTGGGAAAGAGCATGGCACTCACTTTCCCTGATCGAAGACGGCAAATGAACCAAAAAGTTGCACTTGCTGATTTGCGGGAAGAATATCCTGCCTTATTTGATTTTAAACAGGTATGTACCTGTAATCAACCTTAACAAAACTCTATAGCTTTTATTCAGTGATAATCATCCAACACCAAGGAAGATGCCTCACTCATCATGGAAACTCATACCCAATTTGAAAAAAATATATATAAAATATGAAAAACATGGGTACAAGGATAACCAAAAATATGCTCTCGTTGTTTCATACTCTTGATGCCTTAAGACGTTGTCATTCAATAGTCCATTATATTGGTACAGATGTCATTTACTAGCAAAAAAAGAATGGAGGTATTTCGAGCCAGGTCAATAATACAAGTTATAGTAAGCTGAGAAGGCAGTTGACATCCACTTTCAGCAAAGTTAGGGAAGCACATGACAATTGGAGTGAATGGACACTATAATAGTTCAATTGTTACAAGTCAAAGACTTGTGCAGCCTCTTAAGTGTAGGAAACTGTGATGACACCAGTCTTTTTTTTTTTTTTTACTAGATTATAGCTGAATTTGAGCGCATCTTGGGCATGGACACAAGTATTCTTGCATCATTCCGAGCCAATTTCTCACAGGCTGCAAACCAAATAATCACTCTTGGGAAAGCCAAAGAAAGCAAAAAGAAATGTGGCATTGCAGAATACTTGCTGCTCCTGGAGGGAGATTACGAAGATGATGACCCATGTGACAACACACTTGGTAAGACTGATTCTTTTTTAGAGAAACGTTCTCTTATAAAGACTGACAAAGCTTTTGTCTTAATTGTGGAATAAAAAATTCCATACTGATTTTTGAGCCCCCTCTCTGCCTCTCTGCCAGAAGTCGTCTAGTAGTCAGGGAAAAAATATCCCACTCTGACAAATTTGCACTCACAGGAGTTAGAATTGTTGTTTACAGAAAGCTGTGCAGGGATGGCACAGTGGTGAGAGCACTTGTCTCCCTTCAATGTGACGCAGGTTTGATTTCCAGACTCAATGTCGTATGTGGGTTGAGTTTGTTGGTTCTCTACACTGCACCAAGAGGTTTTTCTCCGGGTACTCTGGGTTTCCCCTCTCCTCAAAAACCAACATTTGATTTGCGTTGACCTCAGTTTACAGTGTCCCCAATTAGCGCTCCAGTGCTAGAACAACTAGACACTTAATAAAGTTCCTTTCCTATGTATACATTATGTCACCATGACCTAACCTAACAGCACAAAGTGCCCATGAAGATAACTTACATGTATGCCAAGAAAAAACAAGAACAATAATAACATCCAAGGACAAGACAAATATAGATAAAGATTATTTCCCAACTGCAAACACTAATTTACAAAAAAAACCCCAATAGAATATGAAAAGACTGATTAGGATATAAAAGATTTAATTAACAGAATGAAACAAGTCATTAAGTTGCAAGTCAATACCAGGAATTCCATTTAGAATACAGTAATTAATGTTTCTGATGTCAATGTGAAATTAGCCATTCATCTCCAAACAAGTGTTCACACAAAGCAACAAAACCTTATACATTAGCAAAATTACTAAGCAAATGCATTCCACAGTTTGAATGATGGAACTGAAGAATGAAAATACATCCACTGAATATACTAAAATTGCAGTCAGGGATGGTTATAAGAATATAAAATTTGTGTTTGACACTGACTCTTGTCAATACAAAGAACTTTAATATTAAACACAATTTCTATATTCTTAAAATACACCCACCTTCCCATATTCTGCATTGTAGAATGGTGGGCCATATACATGTAAAAGCCATCACCATAACTACAGCAGGGGAAAAATGAGACTGTAAGAGATGCTTGCTTATCGTATTATTCCTTTACTTCAGATGAAATAGCAGAGATTGCCATGGTTGTGTTGCCTATTTTGATGAAATCAAATGCAAGCAAGAACCGACAAACTCAGCTACAGGCCTTTGTGCACTTTCACCCTGTAAGTACAATAGAATATCAAAAATGTTTGAAAAGAACCTCAGTCTGTAATATCATACCACAGATAATTTGATATACATGGAATCGGTCAATAACTGACCAGCTGGGACTTGTTAGAAAATGTCTTGTCTTATCTTGGAACAGGATTTTAGGCTGTTCTTATTTTGTCCGCGTCTTAAATAAGATGTGAACTTCCTCCTATAAATGGGTTCGCGTCCTAAATAAGACGTGAACTATAAGTGCGCATGCCTGTCACATGCGTGACGACAACAACAAATCGTCATTTCGTTGACAAGTCACCCAGGCTAACAAAATGGCTTCCCAGTCAGCCTCAAAAACACCAACAAAACAGAGAAACTCGTGGACTTGGTGGAGGAGAAAGAGTTCCTCATCCTTTGCCCGGAATTGGCAATTGCGGAACAACTGGATAACTGTGTGACAAGCGCTGGAGTAAGTTACTTCTTGTTTTAATTTAATTGAATTGAAAGGGTTTTGCGGATGAAAAGAACAAAGGTGGTAACTGTTAATTAACAGTTATTCTTCGAGGGTGTGCTAGATTTATAATGATAAAGTCCAAGTAGAATAATTGATTTATTAAAAGACTCTACAGCAGGCATGTGTGTCGGGTTAAGCTTATGTGTTCCCTTTTACTATCATTCTAGAATGAAGAAGTATATTCCTTCATCCGAGATGGGTTGATCGAGAAAGCATTTGAAAAGAGAGAAGTTGACAAGATACGGTCGAAATACCGTAAGCTTAAGATGAAGTACAAGTAAGACATTTAATTTTCGTTTTGTTTTAGCATGCAGTAATGTTACATATAGAAATCCGCCAGAGGACTGGACACTGTATGCGACGTCATGTGACGTCAGAGAGAGGACCATGTGCTTTTGAGAAAGTTATGAAGCTAAACAGTTAAGTTAAAAACTGTGGAAATACACGTGGAATAATTCAACATTGTGTGGATTTCTTGTGTAACATTTTGGGGGACTGTCCGGGAGAAATTGTGGAAGAAACTGGATGGTTTTATTAACTGTTTGGATGGTCGATTGATCACTGTGTACGAGGACTTGAGTGTATCGCCGCCATTACACCTCGATTTTGTGTTTCGATGGACAACGTTTTTTCGAGCAGGATGCAACGGGTTGTAGTTTAAGGGAATATGTGGTGTGGACGGCTGGTCATAAGATAGTGGGACGCGGATTCGAGAACAGGGAAGGTAGGAACGCTGTTTTATTGGATTTTATGTATGCTGGTTTGTGATCGTGTTGTTTATAAGTAAATGCGAAATGGCCGAAGAGAAACTGATTCTCCTGGATCGCAAAATTTTGTCGTTGGACTTGAGTAGGTTATGTGAATTTGCTCTTCATGCTAAAGTTGAAAAGTCGGCAGTAGAGGGCAAGAGGAAATTAAGTGTTATTCGGGCCATCAGACGAAAAATTGAGGATTCAGTTGAGGATTTGTCCGACGATGATCAAATTGAGTATGTCGATGGGTTAATCGCACATTTGGGCCCACCGCCACTCCAGGGGATTGGAAGATAATTACGGCCAAGAAGAATTAGAAAACATAGGCGACCTAAAGAAACTCAAGGAAGAGCTGGGTACATTAGAGTATAAGCAGCAACAAGTCGTGGAAAAATTGGCAAAAATGCAGAAAGAAGAGCTTACTGACTCAGTGAAGGACGAAGGCACGATTAAGTTTCCGGTTAAAGGGGTTGAGCAAAGCATATTCCGCAGAGATTTTAAAGTACAAGGAGTGGTGGGCGACCCTGGCCAGAAGGATAAGCTGGGTTATCAAGCTCTAATATCCCAAATAGAATCAGGGCTTGCCAAGGGATACTCGGATAAGGAAGTAGTTAGTGCCGTAGTTCGTGCTATACAGCCAGGCCTGCAACTAAGAAGCTATCTAGAAAACATGACTGACCTAACCCTGCCCAGGCTGCGTAAGATTCTTCGCTTCCATTTTCATGAGAAAAATGCCACAGAACTTTACCAGCTTCTAACAAACATTGCCCAGCTGCCCAATGAAGACCCGCAGTCATTTTTGATGAGAGCACTCACGATTAGACAGAAGATAATTAGTGCTTCAAAAGAGTCTGATATTGGGGTTAAGTATGATGCTTCCTCGGTGCAAAGTTTGTTCCTGCATGCTTTGGAAACTGGTCTCACTGATGAAACCATCCGTACGAAAATACGACCTCTCATTCAAACCCAAAAGTCGCAGACGAAGACCTCATTGGAGCAATGAGCCTAGCCATATCGGCAGAAGCCGAGCGAAGTAATAAGTTCAGTCTTACTAACAGGGGAAAGTCTGCAAAGGTGTTCACCGTTGAAAGTGCAGTAGAACCAAATACAAGGAAAGAATTGCAACAGGACTCACAAGTCCTAGCTACACTGAAGGCTGTACAAGCAGAGCTGGCCACAGTGAAATCGGAAGTTAAGACCCTCCGGGAAGTAGCAGGTAACCAGAAAGGAGACACTATGATACCTAGTCATCATGGTGGGGGTGGAGTGAAAGCTGGAACAAGACGACCAGGTTGCCAAGAGTGTAGAAGGAAGGGGGAAGGCGACCGATGTCCACATTGCTACCTCTGTGGTGGCTTGAACCATATTTCACGCTACTGTCAGACCAGGCTCAGAAGTTATCCGGGAAACGCAGCCAGGCTACCCCCGTGGGACAGGGAGTAGCCTCGCCAGAGAAAGAGAAGTCCCACCAGTGTAGTTGTTGCCTGAAGCCCGATTGCCACACACAGTTACTACAGTGTTCAAGGTGCCAGTCTGTTTGGTATTGTTCGGTGCGTTGCCAGAAGGCTCATTGGCCAAAGCATAAAGTGTTATGCAAAGCAATCAAGGACCTCTCTGAGAGAGAATCGTTTAAAGAAAGGGGTTAGGAGATGCCCAAGACAGAGGTGTGTATGCTAGTCACATCTCTCCCAGGCAACAGGAACGTATAGTTAAGCTGGTGGGAAGAAAGTGTTTGGTAGATTGCTACCTGGATGACATGGCTACAAAAGTTTTATGGGACACAGGAGCCCAAGTGTCAATTGTTTCAGTAGATTTCCTGAAGAGCCAACTACCAACAGTCAAAATAAGGGATATTGAACACTTACTTGGTACAGATGGGTCCATAAGTTTGCAAGCAGCAAATGGGACGAATATCCCTTACTGTGGATGGGTAGAGATTGGTGTAAGGTTAACAAATGAGAATGAGACAGAAACTAGGGTTCCGTTCTTGGTGACAATGGAGAACATTGAGCAGCCCATCATTGGTTTTAATGTTATAGAATTAATGGTCAAGAATACTGAAGGCAAAGAAGATGATGCATTACTGGGAAGGATGTTAAGAAGCTTTAAAACGAGTAAAAGTGGTGACATACAAGCGTTGATAAGCCTAATACGTACTACCAATTCTGATGAACTTTGTCTAGTTAAATCTACAAAGAAGCCACACACTGTCCCTGCAGGGGAGACGGTTCACTTACCTTGTCGTGCTAATACTGGACCAATCTACCGTAAGACCCCTGTCATTTTTGAGCCAGATGAGTTGACAACCTGGCCTGCAGGATTGGCAGTCCACGAATCCCTTACACTGTGAAGGAGGGTGATGCAACCATCTTATCAGTCGCAGTGACCAACAACACAAACCACGATATCACCCTGCCTGGAAGAGTTGTCCTGGGGCGCCTCCAGCTGGTCCGGTCAGTTACTCCAATTGAAGTCAGGTTTAAGGACCCTGAGACACCGACCCCATGCGAGGGACCGCCTTGTGAAAAAGATACACCGGCTGAACGGATTGAGAGTGACTTGCCATGGTTACCTGAAGTTGATTTGAGTGGACTGACGGTAAAACAAAAGGAGCAGGCAAAAAAGTTGTTGGTTGAAGAAGCAGATGCATTTGCAACGAACGATGATGATGTCGGCTGCATTCCCGAATTGGAGATGGATATTAGACTGACTAGTGACCAGCCAGTGCAGAAGAATTACATTTCCATACCCCGTCCACTCTACCCAGAAGTTAAAGGTTACGTTGAAGACTTGCTGAACCGAGGTTTCATCCGGAAGTCCAAATCGCCATTCTCAAGTAGTGTTGTCTGTGTTTGCAAGAAAGATGGCGGAATGAGGTTATGTATAGACTACAGAGAATTAAATAAGAAAACAGTGCCAGACCGGCATCCTATTCCTCGGATCCAGGAAGCGTTAGACAGTCTAGGAGGCAAGTCATGGTTTAGTGTTTTGGATCAGGGAAAAGCCTATCATCAGGGGTTCATCGGCGAGAAAAGTCAACCGTTAACTGCGTTTATTACACCTTGGGGGTTATACGAATGGGTGCGGATACCATTCGGACTCATGAATGCGCCCACAAACTTTCAAAGATTTATGGAGAACTGTCTTGGCGAGCTGCGTGACGAGATGTGTATCCCCTACTTAGATGATGTAATTGTATTCTCAGAAACATTTTCGGAACATATTGAACATCTCCGTAAAGTTCTTCGTCGGTTGAGGAGTTATGGTGTGAAGCTTAAGCCTGGAAAGTGTGCATTGTTCAAACGGGAAGTGTCTTTCCTTGGAAGAATTATCTCTCAAGATGGGTACCGGATAGATCCCAAAGCTACAAATGCAGTGATTGCAATGAAGAATGTAAAACCGCGGACCGTTGGAGAAGTAAGAAGACTCATGGGTCTACTTGGGGTGTACCGCCGTCATATCAAAAACTTTGCACAAATAGCAAAACCCGTTTACGATCTCCTCAATCATGACCTGCTGGGGAAAAAGAATGCTACCTCAACCAGACAGAGCCCAGGGTTGCGTAGTGGACAGTTACCATCTTCGTCACCAGTGAAGTGGGAACCCAGGCACCAGTCTGCGTTGGCTACCCTAATAGGTAAAATAACTTCACCTCCTCTACTGGCATACCCAGATTATAATGCGCCATTCATTGTACACACCGATGCATCACAGGATGGCTTGGGAGCGGTCTTGTATCAGAAGCAGAACGGTTCTACCCGAGTAATTGCATATGCCTCTAGGACTCTGACCCCGGCTGAACACAACTACCACATGCACTCTGGCAAATTGGAATTCTTAGCATTGAAATGGGCAGTGACAACCTCTATTACGCTCCTGACTTTGTAGTATACACCGACAACAATCCCTTGACTTATGTGTTAACATCTGCTAAGTTAAATGCTACAGGATTGCGGTGGGTTGGAGAGCTTGCAGACTTTAACTTTGAAATACGGTATCGACCAGGCAGGTTGAATGCTGATGCTGATAGCCTTTCCCGATTGCCCCGTGACTTCCACACCTACATGGACAGTTGTACTGAGAAGTTAACTCCAGAAAGCTTGCATGCATCAATCTCTGCAGTCCAGACATTGTCAAATGGGGACTCAATATGGCTGACAGCTCTGACTGATGAAGAAGAGGAACTCCATCTTGTCGACGCCCCGTCATTAGCATCTTGCAATCAAGTAAGAGTGGTGCATTTAGTGAAAGCACAGAAAGAAGACCCTCACATTGGACGCGTCCTTGAATTACTCAAAGCAAACCACAAACCGACAGTGAAGGAAAAGTACCAAGAATCACCTTTGGTTCGTAAGTTCCTGAATGAGTGGCACAAGTTTCATGTACACAGGAAGAGTGGGTTACTTTATCGTAACCAGCAGGTTGTTCTCCCATTGAAATTTCGTCGCACCGTTTACCGTGAACTCCATGAAGAAATGGGCCACCTTGGTGTTGAGAGAGTGCTAGCTCTGGCTCGAGAGAGATTTTATTGGCCACACATGAGGAGAGATGTAGAGAACTTTATCCATCACGTATGCCGATGTCTAAAACAGAGACGTCCAAATCTACCAACAAGAGAACCATTACAGCCAATTACAACAACGGCTCCTCTTCAAATGGTTTCCATCGACTTTGTGCACCTAGAGCGGAGCTCCGGAGGCTATGAGTATATCCTGGTGGTGGTAGATCACTTTACCAAGTATGCGCAAGCGTACCCAACGAGGAATAAGACCGCTATTACCGCTGCAGAAAAGATCTTCAATGATTTCATCCCACGCTTTGGGTTTCCTGAGAAAATCCATCATGACATGGGAGGCGAGTTTGAAAACCGTTTGTTCAAGAGGCTTGAGGAACTCTCTGGAGTAATGCACTCGAGGACTACTCCATACCATCCACAGGGCAATGGTTTGGTTGAGAGAATGAACCGTACGTTACTCAGTATGTTGCGAACCCTACCTGAAACTCACAAATCCAGCTGGAGAGATCATGTAAATAAACTCGTTCATGCATACAACTACACTGTCCATGAGTCAACAGGTTATGCTCCATTTTTTCTTTTATTTGGTCGTAATCCTCGCCTGCCAATTGATGTAATGTTTGATCTCGAGGAGGAAACGGGAGCCAAATCACATGCTGAGTATGTTACCAAGTGGAAGTCTGCCATGCAAGAAGCTTACTCACTCGCGTCAAAATCTGCCATGAAAAGTGCCATGAGAGGGAAAAAGAATTATGACAAACGAGTAAGATCATCAGCGCTGCAAGTAGGAGATCGTGTCCTGGTACGCAACCTCACTCCTCGTGGTGGACCAGGAAAGCTCCGTGCGTTCTGGGAAGACCAAATTCATCTGGTCGTTGCAAGAAAGGGGGAGGGGAGCCCAGTATATGACGTAAGGCCAGAATCAAGTCAGGGACCTAGCCGTACTCTACATCGAAACCTCTTACTCCCTTGTGAC
>NW_027180230.1:12500-17500 GCF_036669925.1 Montipora capricornis | reverse complement strand
GTTTTCAGTTCAGGATTATTTTGAGGAAGCTACTGAAGATGATATGGTGCGTGGGTGTTTTCGAAAATTAGAAGAGTTTCTGCCACGCCTTGCAAAATTTTACTTGAGGAAGGGTGGGAAAGAGTCTCTGAAGTGGTTTGGCAATGCTGAGGGAACATTCCTTGTTGCCCTTGGGGGAGATGGGTGCCCTTTCGGAAAAAATGAAAGTGCATGCACCTTTTTAGTAAGCTTCTTAAATGTTGGCAAGAGAGTTGCTTCCAACAATGACAACTTCATTATATTTGGTGCTAATTGCGAAGAATCTTGTTTGACTGTGAAGAAGTATGTGCAGTTTCTATGTCAAGAAATTATTGACTTGCAAGGAAAAGTTTTTGAAATAGAGGGTCTCAAGGTTTCTTTTAAGTTTGAAGAAGTACCAAATGATATGAAAATGCTAGCTATGTTGGGGGGTGAGCTTTCCAACAGTGCAAAGTTTTTTTCCTCTTTCGCTAATGTATCCAAAGACAATTGTTCAGATTTAAAGGGTACATTTGGAAATAACGGTAAGACCATGTGGCGTCCTTGGAAGTATGAAGAAAGGACCGCATTTGCTAATAAAGTTGACAAATTTAAGAAGTCCTTGACAACAAAACAACTCAAAGAAAAACAATTCCGTAATAAGGTTACAGAATTTATTTCTCGGAATAAAAGTCGCCAGGAATTTTTGTACCTCTCATTGGCAAATTGATAGATAAAGCTCATGTGGAACCCCTCCATGTAAAGAATAATGCATGGCAGTATTTTTTTAAGGGTGTCTTAAAAGAGGCTATTGCCAAATCAAATCTGCCTGAGACATGCAAAAAGTTCCTTGATGTCCCGAGAGATAGCCCTTTCTCGCATATTGTCACTGCCCTGAAGTTTGAAGTGAAAGCTAAATGCCTTGCTAGAAAGGTTATGAAGTGGTATGATGAAACACAGGGCAATGGTCAAGATTTGCAATACCGCTTTACAGGGAAAGAATCCAGACTGTTTTGCCATAATTTTATGCGGTTAATAAAGTGGCTAAGTAATGAGAAAGATTCTAGACTTCAGAGACAAACAGTTTTGACATATGCATACGTCGGGCTGAGACTGAGAGATTGTGTGTCCATTTTTAATAGGTTTGACATCACAGCTGAACAGCTGAGTCAATTGACTGTAGTTGCAAGGGAATACTTTCGTTGTAATGCTTTATTTCTGCCATCATCCATAAATCCAACTGTTTGGACCATTGGGCACATAATACCCAGCCATACACAAGATGTGTACAGCAAATATGGGCAGGGTCTTGGAACTGTGACCATGGAAGGGAGGGAGGCAAAACACATAGCATTAAAGAAGCTCAGTGAGAATACAACTTTTCAGCGACGGTGGCCTGAAATTTTTAAACATGAATTTGTCATGTTGATTTGGCTTTCAGAACAGGGATTTGAGCCAAATACATACAAACATAATGCTGTTTACATTCCAGGTAGGGTTTTTGATGATAACAGGTACTGTTATTGTAATCTTGAAAAAGCAGATCCTAGGGAAAGCCAGTGTACTTTTTGTGGTGACCCCTTGATGGACGTGATTCAAAAAATTAAAGTATTGACCAAGGAAGAGTTCTGTCACAACTGATACGTTGATGTACTGCATGCATTTTACATGGGTAGTGCATCCGATTATGTTAAGAAAGGCTTATCACCTAATAAGGCCTTTCTCCAGGCACGGATCCAGACTGGTTTCACCGTTTTACAGAGATCGGTCAAATGGTTAAAAAAAATTACACAAAATCGAGGGACAGCAATTTAGCGAGTGAAAATCTAAAATATATATCAGCACCTAGCGTCTAGGAAAATGGTTAAGGTTTTTTCCTGGATCTGTGCCTGGTCTCTTGACCTTTGACAATTCTCCCAAATGCAGTGTCAAAGTGCCATGAAATTTACATAACCCACATTCTCTAAGTTGGACTGCTTTAAATGTCCCATGTTCTCTTTTAGTAAGAGGAACATTTCCTTTAAACATGAGTTGTCACCAAGTTATGGATTGCATTTTATTAAAACACTTCTTGTTACTGCATCTTTAACGCTTGTTACTTCCATGTGGATATCACTGTAACAAACACACATTAAAATCAACTGTTTCGGTAATAATACAGTCTGGTCAGTAGTATATTTATGCAGGAAAAAGAACAAAGGGTGGAGAAATGTTAAGTCATTTTGCGTACTTAGATGGCATAATCTGTAGAATTTGTTCATGAATTACTGACCATAGATGATCCATCAAGGTGAAAATAAAATCCTGGGGGTGTGCCCGGGAACTGGTAAAAGCAAGAACTGAACCATTCACCTGTGTTTAAGTTTTTTGTCACTAAGCAAAACTACACAGTAAGACCTTCAGCTTTATTCAGTTTCAGTGAGTATTATTAAGCTACACAGCATATTGCATCCTCAAGCTTGAAATGAATATCCGTGTTCATTGGTGAATATATAATGACACTTGACGACCACATGTTGCTTCCTCTTCATATATGTCAAAAGAAAAGGTTTAACAGTTCTGACCACAATCTTAGCATCTCCTTTCCTGGGCGCTTTAGTTTGCTTACAGAGGTAGGACATGACAGATTCTCGTGATATTTTACACAACTTTGAAAAATCCCGCAACAGTCGGGTCTCCTCAGAGTAGGAAATTGTATATGCCACATTTGTTTCTGAATGTGATACTCCAAACGCAGAGGGAGCCTTTTTAACAACTTCTATCATAAAACGAAAAATTCCTTCAGGCATATGTCGCGTAAAGTTTACCGTCCAGGGATCTCGAGCTCTCATGCGAGCTTTTAGGCGTCTGTACACAGTTTTAAGCCAGATTGTAATTTCCACCTCGATCATAGCTCCAACCTCTATTCGTGCATGGCTGACCCTTCCAAACACATTCTGTCCTACACGGTGTCTCTCAAAAATAGAGGCAAGAGTCTCTTTGACTTCTTCTTCAAATCGTACAAAGTTTTCTACCCTACGATGCAATGGGCGAAGGGCTCGAACAGCTGCCTCAACTTCATCTTTGGCCGCCATTTTGTAAACATTTAGCTTTTTTGTGAGGAACCCGCTGAGATCAGGTGTGATACAAGCGGGCGCCAAATTGCCATCATGCGGTGCCTGCTGACCCGGCGTGATTGTGTACTTTAACAAGTCCTGTTTCTGTTGAATGATGTTTTCTATAGGAAGATTGGTTATCAGGCAGAAGATGGTTAGTAGTACAGTATTCCATTAACTGGTCGACGATAGCTTTCTCGGCGATTTTAGCAACAAACGGAAAATTACTCACAGGTCTGTAATTCTTTAAAATAGGATCGATGCCTGACTTAATTCTTAAGCATAGGTTTAACCACAGCATTTTTCCATGGTGCAGGTACATGACCTTCCAGTAATGACAGATATAGCAATTGAATGATAACAGGCGTCAACACATCTGAGCAGCGTTTGATTAACCACGTTGGCATTGGGTCAAGTGTGCAGGTAACCTTGCTTGATGACATGATGATACGTTGGACACTATCTTCTGTAAGTCGGGAAAAACGTTCTAATTTGGCGTGAAGATGGTATGAGTCTACTTCTGGTTGGTTAACTACGATGTTATCGATATCTTCTTGGATAAGCTTGATTTTCTTGATGAAAAAAGCACCAAAGTCGTTTGCTGAAATTTGAGAGCCATTGCGTGGTGGTAATGTATCGTAATGATTGTCAAAGAGAGTTAACGATACCAAAAAGCTTCTTAGTGTCTCCAGCGGATTCTTCAATTAAGTCAGCATAGTATTTGGTCTTAGTGTCACTTAATAGTCTTGTGTATTCATCACGTGTATTACGATATGCCGTCTTATCCTCAGGGAGGCCTGTAAGTAGCATCCTTCTTTCCAGTTTCCTACGCCTAGCTTTTAGTTCTCTTAGAATGTTAGTATACCAAGGCAATTTAGGTCGTATTACCGTGACTTTCCTCTGCAGAGGGGCATGCTTATCAAGCAGAGATGCCATCGTGCTGTCATAGCACTGGGCCAACTCAGCGACGTTTTTCCACGTAGATGTACAGAGCAGAGATTCTGAGATATCGGTTTTAAGGGCATCGAAATCCAATGTTTTAAGTTTACGGTAGAAAATTTCGTTAACAGTAGAGCTAGGTCGAGGAATATTCATATTGCATTCAATAAAGAAGTGATCTGATAGCGTCAGAGCTGCCTTAGGAGAAGATACAGTAATGTCATTGTTTGACCTAGTGATGATGAGGTCCAGGGTGTGGCCACTTTCATGAGTTGGTACTTGTACATGTTGTTGAAGACCATAGGTTTGAAGAATTTCTGCAAAGTTCTTAGCATCATTGTCACAAAGACAGTCAACATGAAAGTTAAAGTCCCCCGCGATAAGAAGAATACCAGGTGCCATAACTATATCTTCTAGATACGTCGAAAATTCCTCAAAAAACACACTTGATGAAATTGGATGGTCAATGGAGTAAGGTGGACGATACACAGATACAACTTTAATAACATATTGATGAACACGAACTGTCCATTCAGAAAATTCAAAAGATTGTTTCTTGTTGCCATCAGACATTTTAACATTTAATGAATCTTTAAACATGATGCCGGTGCCCCCACCACGTCTCCCTGATAAACGAGGAAAGTTCCTGAATTCGTAGCCAGTTGGTGACAAGCCCGCAATGCTTACAGTGTCACAGTCTTTTAGCCAGGTTTCGGTAAACACACAGATGTCGATGCTTTCATTTACTATATGATCGGTGACAGCCGCAACTTTATTTTTCAGTGATTGTGCATTAGGACAGGCGAAGAGGAGACCGCTTTTCTGATTTGAAACATTTAATTTATGCTTACTTGGTTGGTTATGTTCCGCTTCATTAGTTGACAAAGCCGAAGCAATTTGAATAAGGTTGTTTGTGTTCGCTATCTTCTGTGAACCATAACATGTAAATTTCGAGCGGGAAGATTTAAA
>NW_027180229.1:241737-245135 GCF_036669925.1 Montipora capricornis | reverse complement strand
TACATTTAAAACAACCTGTAGCAGAATGTTAGTATAATTAGATCCCTTGGGTCCCGCTAGGAGCTCTTTGATGGTTTTGGCCCTTCTATAAGATGGAATGATTGACCCTTTGGGAAAAATCTGTGCTAATGTCGGTGAATCATAAATTAAATGGCTATACGACTTAATGATTTTACCAATGTTGGGCAAATGAGGGTTAAAATTAACCACAAGGGAAAAAATAACCTTTTTCTCTCGTTCTTTAGGTGAAAGAAGGTCCTCCCTGGGTGTATCTTTGGCCTTATCAAATTGTGTTTTAACTTTAGAAGGGTGGTAACCACGATCTACTAGATAATTCTGATATTCCTTGCTACGTTCTTCAAACTTTTCAATTGTGGAACAATTTCTGCGAACTCTTGTAGCAACTCCGAACGGGATAGCCCTGGTACAATGAGATGGATGGGCACTGTTACGCAATAAGTAGGCGTGATGGTCCGTAGGTTTGGAATAGATATCAGTCTGAATAAACCATCAACTAATTGCGTAACAGTGCCCATCCATCTCATTGTACCAGGGCTATCCCGTTCGGAGTTGCTACAAGAGTTCGCAGAAATTGTTCCACAATTGAAAAGTTTGAAGAACGTAGCAAGGAATATCAGAATTATCTAGTAGATCGTGGTTACCACCCTTCTAAAGTTAAAACACAATTTGATAAGGCCAAAGATACACCCAGGGAGGACCTTCTTTCACCTAAAGAACGAGAGAAAAAGGTTATTTTTCCCCTTGTGGTTAATTTTAACCCTCATTTGCCCAACATTGGTAAAATCATTAAGTCGTATAGCCATTTAATTTATGATTCACCGACATTAGCACAGATTTTTCCCAAAGGGTCAATCATTCCATCTTATAGAAGGGCCAAAACCATCAAAGAGCTCCTAGCGGGACCCAAGGGATCTAATTATACTAACAACGACCATTCTGCTACAGGTTGTTTTAAATGTAGCAAAAGATGTCATTTATGTAAGAACTTTTTAAAGGAGGATAAGATTTTTTACAGCGCTCGTACAGATCGTTATTACACTATTAGGCAACATCTTGGTTGCAAATCTAAAAACGTGATTTATTTGACCACTTGCAAGAAGTGTAAGGTTCAGTATGTGGGTTCAACATTCAATGAATTCAAGGTCAGGTTTCGGAATCACAAATCGGCTATGCTTACTAACAAGACTACGTGCGAATTAGCCGTGCATTTCAATAGGGTTGAACACCAGATGTCTGACTTTGAATTCATTGTTATCGAAAAAATTGTTAACGAATGTGAAGATCACATTGATAGGCGTTTACTCACAAGGGAAGCGTTTTGGTGCTCCCAGTTGTGTACTCTTCATCCCCACGGCCTTAACAAACGATCAGAGTTCAACTCTAAGAATAGAATTAGGTTTAGCCAATAAGTTTTATTTTTTAGCCATGCATTTTTAGCCATTTTTTAGCCATTTTCATTTATTATCTTTCCCAAAACATTTTTTTCCATTAAATTCTTCATAACTTTAGATATAATACTTTTTAATTTGTTACTGTGATGGTTAGCTCCCATAATTAACTCTATATTGTTCACTTCATCTACTATTTTGTAAGTGGTTTTTCTGTCTATAAGCTGGCCTATTTTGTCACCTACTCATTAGCGCTTGTTTGTAAATTTCGTGTAATTAAGCAATCTGTTCATTTCGTCACTGTCACTTCTTCACATATATAAGATCTTGAAACCGACTCAGTTCCTGTCAAGTATTTTTTAGTTTTTAGCTTACTGTGAACACTGAGGAAGCCTGAAGGGCGAAACGTTTGTTCTTTACATTAAACATGGACCTGTGAGTAGTTTGCTTTTGACTCCATTTTTCATTCAACCATATATATAGATATAGATATAGATATAGATATAGATATAGATATAGATATAGATATAGATATATATAGGTTAAGGTTAAGGTACAAGAGAATAAACAAAACTGTCCGTTATAAGCGGGTGTCCGTAGAGCGGGGTTCCACTGTAATGCATTTTGCTGCAAGAGAATAAAGAGATAAAAACACTAGAGGTAAGCCATTAAAATAACTATGACACTTGACTACCATAGGCAGCAAGTATAATTCCCCAAATAGCGGTGGGTCATGTAGTGGGCATGTTAATGTACAGTACACGGTGTAGAGTTCAGACACAGAGTGCCTTAAAACTAGAAAATGAGGTGCCAAATATTTTAACTTACAAAATGATTTTAGTCTGACATGGGAAACCTTCGATTTTGTTAGTGATTCCAACTTGTGATACAAGCCCAAGTTGTCTAGCATTGAAACCTAGCATAACAGAAAATGGCAGCCAGCTTGGCTGCGTGGGTTGTACGAATGTGACTGTATATAATCTTTGGAAATTCGCACTTACTGCATAAGAAGAATGTCCATTCAAAATACAATAATAGGAAGAATTATTTACGTTGTAATAAAATTGCCAAATTCCTTAAATATGATCTACGTGTATTTCAGGAGTGCAAACAGCGCCACCTGAAAGTTGGCCAATTACTCATTATGACCCTCTTCAAGCAAAAAACCTATTGCTTGGTTTACAAGTACCGATTGGTGACGACAGTATCATGTGATATTGACAAGAGCAGATTAGTATAAAGGCCAAACAAGACCCTAGTTACAAGTGACCCAGTAAATGAACACAGTGCTATCCTATGACTACATGGCCCTTGTTCATATTGTCAGAAGAATTAATAATAGGTGTAATGAACCATGAAGGAATCCGCATGCATTGACATAGCCAATGATTTGTTAAGGGCAACCAGGCCACCAAAATCCAAATGATGTGTGTGATCATAACAAGTAAATTCAAAGAGAAGAAGACATAAGTACATGTAAACCAATTGGATGACTGTGTCCACTCACACAGTACTTTCACTGTACTTAACTGCATGAAGTCATACAAAAAATTTAAATAGACATGACGACATGGCCCCTGCTCACGTAGACATGCAGTGACGTGACCTATTAATTTAAATAGAAAAGAAGTAAAAGTGCTTAAAATGCAACATGAAAGAAGCAGCAGACGGGTACAGCTAAGAATCACGTCTGAATGACAGGGATTGTATGGGGTAGCCTGGTCGCCAGGACCATACTCTGACAGGGTGTAACAAAGAGAAAATGTAAAGCAAGCGACTGAGAGTCAGCTTGTCTAGGTGAACCAATTGGTGTTGTTCAAAGTGCTTAATGTTCATGTTGCATCCTGCTTAAAGGGCAGTGATTAGTGTGACTGCCTGCTACGAAAACCCCGAAAAAAACCCTGTGGGAAAAAGAAGGGAACGTAGTCTTCAAGGACACTGCTGTCACACAAACCCTGAAGAGAGACGGATGCAATCACGCCCTAGCAG
>NW_027180229.1:231737-236737 GCF_036669925.1 Montipora capricornis | reverse complement strand
ATCCGAGGGCGAAAGATGCAATTGTTGTCGAAGACCATTACTCGTCTCTTTGAAGATTCCAGATATTATTTTTCAGCGCCTGTCTTGCTCTTTCAACATTGTTGTTTATACGCGTGCGCACTAATCGGTTTGTTAATGACGTATCCATGTCCGTATTCACAGTAACAAGCTCCTATCCATAGCAACAACCACGGCTGTAGCCTGGGACTGAATACCATCTCTCTCGTAAACCTTTGTTGATGATTTGTTGAAATCGTTTGCCCACCCCACCCCAGCAGTCAACATCGTTCGACATCTTTCCACAAAATCGAGCGGATGTTGAAGCAAGTGATGAAGTCGTTTGCCCGGGTCTTAACTGTATTTAATCTAGAATGGGAAGCAGAGCCTCAAATATGAGTTAAACTCCGTGCTGAACGTGCAGCATGGTTCTCCCCCCCTCCCCCTCCCCCCTTTCAAATTTCGTGGTCGTGCAGATAAAGCCCCGTACACACGCGCAATTTGTATGTGACAATTTTATGTGGCAAGTACATTTGATGGTGTACATATCAAAACAAATTATAATTGTTGACAATTCCCAGTTAATTATAAGTAGGTCAGTAATTCCTTTGCACAGCACAGATAAGCCAGAAAACAAGGCGAGGCTACCTGCTCGTTCTCCAATGGCGCTCCATTGCCACATGTATGTGGATAGTCGTCCACACGTGCACAAGCAAGTTTTCGTATTTAAAAACTTTTATTTGTCAAATAAAAGCTAACACGCCAGCTTTTCAGCAAATACATTTGTATTACATAAAAATTGGCTAAATTCATTACTGGTCTACTCGAGCAAAGAAAAATTGTCCCCCAAAAAATTGCTCATGTAGACGGGGCTTAAGGACGTTCCCGCTAATTGTTTGTGCGCAACGTTACTGCGCAGGTAACGCGACTGTAATATGTCACGCATTACTTAGAGCATTAGTGAAGTTGAGGTTTTAAAACCTTTGCAAAAAGACAAGTCTTGCACAACGTTGGATCAGAGAAGATAGTGATCAGTCAAAATTGATTGAAAACTAGACGCTCCAAAAAAGCGTACACTGGGTTGCCTGTTGTACGTGTTACACAAAAAAAGAAGGCACTGAATTGGGTGGCATTGAACTGCAGAGTTCCAGTTAATTTTTTTTCAATTGTGGCGTAGTTAAGACCATTTGAGGGATCACCCACATGTCGCGCCAGCAGAGGCCCTTTGGCTTACACGTTCACACGTTTAATTATTTTGATATGTCCTGTCCCATTTTGAGGTCTTTTAGTTTATTAAGCTTTGGTAATAAATTCAGTTTAAAGATAACAAAACACGTTCTTGAGTTAAATTCACTCGTTTCTTCTTTAAATAAATAGTCTGCAAGAAACTGCAAATTGATCTGACCGACGTTTTCCAGCATGTCTTGCAGTTGCACTAAGCAAACCTTTATTGCACACACTAAGAAAGGACTGAAAATGTTCGTTCCACTTAGCTTCATAATTCCTCTTCTTGTTAGTTTAATCTGATACCAGATCAAAACACTGTTTGGCTTTACGTTTGCTCAAAAGAGTACCGTAAAAGCCAGGAGTTAACAGAAAAAGACAAGCCAAAAGACAGATGAAGGAAAAAAAATAACATAGTTTTTATATATAACTCTGAATCGAATTTTCATCAAAAGATAAATGACAATCGATCGTAAAAACACGAAAATTTCTGTAGTGACTTTTATGAATAAACGAAAGGTCATGATGTTTTGTAAAATAAAGAAATTGATCACGTGCTAGGCAACCATAAAGGTACGCGTGATCACCTGTCAACTGAATGAACGGGAAAGAATGTTAATCGTTCGTCGTTTTCAGAGTAAAACAACGAACTTTTTAGCCAAGAAACTTCTGCCTTTGGTTTTTAAATTTTGTTGTAATATTTAACTGAATATTTACATTTCACCAGTCGGGTCAGGCAGCCCTCTTTGCTGGGTTCCTTTGGCTTCAATGTTAACTATTTATACAATCGCGAGGTTGAGCGCCCTTGTAATAGAAAATCTAAACGTCTATGCGATACAAAAACAGGCTTGCGAATTATCGCAAATCACAATGCTGACAAGCACAAAAGAAGAAGAAATGGTTAATTCAATATGAAGTTTGTTACTGTCTGACTGTTTTTTGAGTTAGAGTAAAGGGATATATTGTCACGCAAAAGATGTAATTTCATGACACTCAAAATTCGCAAAGAGCGTAAGTTTTAAGTAAACAATCGCCGCACTAGTAAGTCGTAGCAATAAATTGGATTAACCAGGTAGTTCAAGAAATCTCGTTGGCTTCCCAAATAAACTTCATTTTACACTACAATGACAAAATCATTTGAAAGAGAGAAAAAATCCCGTCTCCTTGCCTATTACATTTCAACGCACGTATGCAAATTTTTAAACTCATTTTCACCGAGTCCCGATTCCCGCGAAATTTTTGTTTTTTCAAATATTAACAAAAACGTTATTTCTCGTCAAGCGTTGCATCTTTTATATTCAAATAACCGCTAAAAATAAAGATTTTTTAACGATTTATCCGTAGATATTTTTTTCATAATTTAATATTCTCTGTCAAAATTTGCACAACAATCAAAACACGACAAATTTAGTGGCATTTTAATACCTCTACGTCGAATTCTTATGCTTAACACAGGAATTTGCAGTTATTGTGAAAAATCTTTCTCTATTCATTAGCATTTCAGAGAAATCGACCAGTCCGCGAATATTTTACGAGTTTTTTTCAATGGGATGTCAAAAGGCCAAGTGGAGGTTATGCTTAATCGGGCAAGTTCGGGCGATCAAGTTGCGCGTGTGACCCGTTATAAATATTTTTTCACAAAATGTTCCCGAATCGTCAAGTATCACCACAGAACGCAAGAACATCATTCTAAACTCTTATTCTACGCAAAAAGTAGGTTTTGGAGGTAATTTTGTGAGTGAAAATCAAGTTTACGGCAGAGGGTAAATACAAGAGATGCTAACCTCATTTTGACACGAAAATGCTTTACCATTGCCATAAAAACTATCCAGTTAAGCTCGCATATCACATAACATAATGAATTCGTAAAGGGCACCTTTTCCAGCGAAATATTTTTTTAAACAAACAACATATTTGCTGCTAGAGGCAAAAACTCCTTTCTATTTCATTACGTGCGTGAAGAGAAGAAACTAAATTATACGCAATTGCATAAATTTCAGGATCAAACCGTTTCCATGAAGAACCTTTTTTTCTTGAATAATGAGCACAAAATAGACGACAAGCTGTCACATTTCCAACTATTCTTTTACCTGAAGACTGTGCAGAGTTGAGTACAAATAAGTACCGATAGCCAGACAACAGAGATCACAGATCCACTTAAGGTGTTCGATTGTTGAGCCCATAAGTTACCGGAAATTTTTCCAATTGGTTTCAGTGTTCTACATAACAGCACTTTTGCTAAAATATTAGAAACACGGTTCACTTTGATTTCGGATCGACGGGCGATAGATTGCTGTCGAAGTCCACTACTCGTCGCTTTTAAGATTCCAGGTATTTGTCTTTCACCGCCTGTCTTGTTTATCCAACTGACTTTCCATTATTGAGCTCCATAAGGGTATATTTTGTTTAAAGATCCACTAAAACGCCATTCGCGTTACATTACTTGCGACGCCATTGCAGGTTAAGTTAATCATGCTACTGTGTTCACTAGAGAAATCTACGCATTTCCACTACCCTCTCGATCCTAAGAAAATACGCGCAGAAGGCTCTATTCGCAAACACACCACTTAGCAGGGGACGGACAGGCAAGTCTTTTATCGACACGGAAAAAAAAAAAAAGAAAAAAGAAAACAAACAAACGAAACGTATTTTCCGACTGGGATTGCCATACTGGTAACCCAGTAAAAAGCCATTTCAGAGTCAACTGTCAATAGCCAGCTAAAAGGAATCACTCTAAAATTAGAAACGGTCATGAAACTTTCTCAGTTTACTGATGTTCTTTATTCATCTTGATCTCTGAAAATCAGATCATTCACATTTTGATGTATTTCACTGAAACACGCCAGCTTGGCTTGGAACAAGAATCGGCAAAATGTGAAAATGCAAACCAAGAAAGGACAATGAAACTTCAAACAAGATCAGCTGCCACAAAATTACCTATAGGTGCTTTAAACAAACTTCTGAAAACACAAGTTAGTGATATTTCTCCCTAGATTTACGAGAACTCAGTTTATAACATAAGGGTCCAATTGTCATTGTCGAGGCAGATCGAAAAACAGTTGGGAAAACGAATTTAAAACAGCCCTTGTTCGCTCGCATTTTAGAGCTAAACAAACAAATCAACTTTTTTCTTTATGTCCAAAGAAGTGCAGATAATTATTTTACTTCCAGTTGAAAATAAAAATTCGAGATTCATTCCTGAACAAAGAAAAAAAAACGATTATTTTTTTTAAATAGTTTTTACAAATACGCATCCGTAAAAATAGCAAACGGTTTAGTGCCCAAGGAAAGAATTTGTGGAGTAACTTCTTCCAGCAAGTTTGAGCTTTTACTCGTATACTGTTTTGCTGTTGTCGTTCTCTTTCTCTCTCCTTTTGTTTCTGTTTTAGTCATATGTCTTCCAGGCATCATGCAACCTTATCAGAGCTTCTAAAACTATGCCAAAAATTGCAATACAGAGGAAAAAGCAGCTTCAAACAAATTAAAAATAAACACTCAGCTTTAAGTTTATATCCCTCCGATGCTTGACTTGAATAAACGCGTAGCCACCATTGTGGAGCACAGCTATCATGATATGCGAAACTAGATTAAAACCAGTGAAAAATGCAGAAAAAAAAAAACACCTTTTCCAAACCGTTTTCCACCTGAACAAGAAACGCATTGACCGTTAAGAGCTATAGTTGACGTAGTATGACCGTGTAGCCGCGTATAGTCATAGGAAGCGCGCGAAAAATGAAGCCTCGTTTATGTTTAAGTGAGTTAACCTTGGTTGGGCCTGC
>NW_027180229.1:209237-226737 GCF_036669925.1 Montipora capricornis | reverse complement strand
TCGAAGCTAATACAATGCACAATAAGTTAATCATTTCAAAAAATACAACTGCATCGTTTTCTAAATGCCTTTTAGCTTTTTCTTTTTCTTTCTTATCTCGGTTCCTTTTTTCCTTCTTTCCACTTGTAGACGTTTCCTTTCATCAAGCTTTCTTTTGATTGCTCTGATGTCTTCTTCTTTCTTTTCAAATTTCCGAACTAGTTCCTGCATTTTGCAAAACACTCGCTTAAAGCTGAAACAATTATACACACTAATTAAAAAACCGGTCAAACTGATGGTCTGTATGTGGCATATGCTTATTTAAGGCACCGATTCGCACAATTCTTCAAAATTGCACATTTTAAAAGGATTATGTGCCGTTTTGGAAGAATTAGAACAGTGCATAGGAACAGTTTTGTAAATTGATGTGACTTGAAGTAACTGCATGGTCTTACTGCTGAGGTAAGGCGTTTTACCTTCAGTAAACAATGCTTAAAGTTCCATTTACTAACGCAATAATTCGAAACAACAAAAACAGAATTAAATTAATCATTGAAATGTGTATCATGCAGCGATATTCATGTTTCGGTCAAGTGTCTGCATATCATGTAGCTCACTGGTATGAAAATTAAAAGCCCAGTCTAACTGAAAGTACTATAACTTTGTTGTTTTTCAGCCTGCCTTGCTATCTTTTTCTTTCCCCTGGATTTTTGTTCGTTTTCTATTGGGTGACATTTCTTTGGAATTTCGATAAACAAAATATAAAGAAAAATTGATGATGGTCTTACCTGAATACCAAGGCAGGTAGATTATCTTGTGCTTTAAGTTGTTCAACAAGCGTTGGGAAATTTCTTAAGATGAAAGGATCACCCGAAGGTATCGTGGTCATCTCCTCCGAAGGGACGGAATTCAACGATTTAATAACAGATTCCACCTATACAAACAACAGAACAGAATGAATACGTTTTAAGGCTACGGGAACACTTGCTTGTAAAAATGTTAATGACAGAAAATTAACAGAGCTGCTGCTTTCTAAAGCCGTTAATTTCTGAGCTAATGAAGTTGATTTTCGTACTGACCTTACGGGAAAGTTGGAATATAACAGAAACACATAATAGCTGTTGTGGCAATACTATAAATTTTGTAATAGCGGAGCTCTGCGCACGGAGCACCATAGTTAAGACGAGATGCTTCCGTGAAGCATACACTGGGTTGGCTGTGGTACGTGTTACAGAAAATCAGAAGGCACTGAATTGTGTGGTATTGAAATACAGCATTCCAGTCTCTGAAGAATAACAAATAAAAGAGAAGCGAGAAACTTTGGCTTCTGGGCTGACATGTTGATAATTTTCAAGTTCCCTCACAACTTCTTTGCACCACAAGTGTGCCCTCTGAGCATCTGACAGCTTTGTAATACTAAAGTTCACTGAAGTTCGGCGGGGTTAGTATCTGGATGGGAGACCAAAACAATATACCCCTCATAAAACAGAAGCATCGGACCGAAAATACTATTAACGCTAACAAATGCGAACTCGGCAAGGTACAGATTTTGTTAGCTTGCTTTATGCAAAACAAATATTGATGCAAAAGCAAATAACTATTGATACACAGTTTTTAGAAAGAGCAGAAGGAAGTTTCCGGGACGGTCGATCGAGAATAAAATACTTACGACATGAAAACAACATTAATTTTGAACCGTGAATATAGAATATAAAAAGTTACGATCAGCGACAAACATTTTGGGAGATTTATGCTACATTCAAATAAATCGCAAAATCGAAAGTAACATGGCCGGAATTCAGCGGGCGCCGTGATTAAGTTACCGCGGCATGTTTACTCACCAAACAGTGAAGCATCTGTGTCAAATGATGGCAAGATACCGGGTCTTTTTCTGTCAAGTGTTATAAAGTTTGACAATGAAATGAGCGAAGTCAAAACAAAGATCACAATCGCCCAACTCTTGTTTAAGCAAAGTCAAAATTTACTCTCCAAGACGCGTTCGACGTTGTTTATCACCAGGTAATTTCATCATTTTGGAAATGGCAGCTACTTTATTATTCATCCGCGTCACAATTTTCCACTAATTTTGGGGCTCATTTTGTTGAAACTCAAGCGCGCTTCCAACAGGCCTGTGAACCCTTCCTGATTACAGAGCAATACTAAAAAACTTCTCCCATATCACATTTCAACCTTAAGCTGGGAAATTCAATACACAACATATTATAATTCATAAAGGCAGAAAATACCACAGAATCCTTTTCCAGCGAAAAATTTATTGAAACAATAACATATTTGCTCTTAGAGGCGAAAACCTCTTCCTATTTCATTGCGTGCGTGAAGGTAAGAAACTCAATCGTGTCAAATTACCATGTACTTCAGGTAAATACAGCTCACTTTGATTTCGGCTCGACGGGCGATAGATTGTTGTCGAAGTCCATTACTCTTCGCTTTTAAGATTCCACCGCCTGTATATCCAATTGACTTGCCATTATTGAGCTTCATAAGGATATATTTTGTTCAAAGATCCACTAAAACGCCATTTGCGTTACATGACTTTCGACGCCATTGCCGGTTAAGTTAATCGTTCTTCTGTGTCCACCAGAGAAATCTACGCATTTCCCACTACCCTCTCGATCCTAAGAAAATACGCGCAGAAGGCTCTATGCACAAAGCCACCACTTAGCAGGGGAGTGACAGGCAAGACTTTTACCGACACGGAAAAAAATAAAAAAAACGACGAAATCAACGCAGACCTTGACTGGGTTTGCCATAGGCAACCCAGTAAATATTTATGAAAGTCAAGTAGAATACTGCACGACCGATATTCGCGTTGTTTTATCAGCCGTGCACTAGTCTACTTGACTTTCATACATATTTTTCAAGCATTAGTTAAAATAACATGGCGACAAAAACGCCGGGGAAAAAATTCCAGGCCGGCAAAAGAATGGCACATTTATTTCCGAATCATGATGAAACGTTAAAGAAAAGTGAGCGGGAGGGAGGGTGGAAAAGCTCCGGAAAAGGTAGCTGATTGAGTAGTGGCTGAAAGTTTGGAAAACTCGAGGACGAACCGTTGCGTAAATTTAATGGGGCTGCTTTTTTTTAGAAATGTTTTTATTACTCTACAAACTTAAGCTCAAAATGAATGCATGTTTTTGAAGTTTTTTAAATTTACTTTTGTGAAAATAGAGCAGTATTTTCGTCCTCACCCGCTTGAATAGTGCGGACCTTCGTGGAAACAACTAGCGATTAAATTTCACAAAAATCACGCTCCAGAAGATGAGCATGACGGCAATGGCGAGATATTATACAAAACACCAACCAAATGAAGATGACGCCCGCTTAAAACTTTGTTGCTATGCTATACCCCAACCCAGTCCTTGCGCGACAGGTAACGCAAACGCGTGACAAACGAAATTTTCCAAGAGCTTTGCAAAATCACATCGATTTTACTGGTTTAGATCATTGGTGACCCCTATATTTTTAAATCATGAATCACTTACTTTACTTACTATCTACAAAATATGATGAAATGAAAAAATTCCCACCGTAAGAAGTTATCTTTTTTAAACATTTTCTTTCCTCGTGCCATCGAATTCCGGAAGTGGTTGCAATGGATAGAGCTTACGAAAACGCTCGTCGAGGATGAACTCTACTGTTTACGACATCCCTTGCGGCATGCAATTATCTAAAAATTCCACTCCTAAAAACCTATGCACGGAAACCTTCACTCTAATAGTTTATTTTTATGATTTTCGGTGGATGAGCAGATGAGGCTACATCTCTTTATTGTGACCGATTTTTCGAAATAATGGCATTTTTCCACTGCCATTTTCTCCGAAACAAAGTCGGTGACCCCTTTTTTTTTTTTTTTTTCCTTTTTCATTTTTGGAGTAAGTACTTTATGAACTAACGCTAGGCGAGAAATGAAGAAAATCTCACTGTAGGAAGATTTTGACGCGAACGTCCTTAAATCCCTTTTTTTCGTTTTCTTTCTTCGACGTCCTCCATGATTTCACTTCGTAATGATGAGCGTTGGTTACAAACGAATAACTGGAGTTTTGCCATTCTCTCTCTACTGTCTCTTAGAAAAGAACTGACAAGTAGTTTCTTCGAATCTCAACAGTACAGTTTAGGTTTACCAATTTCAGCACCTGGACTCCCTCAATTTGACTACTGTCTATTTTGCTCTTATGTAGTCTCACCTTTATTAATTTCTTTTAGTTGTTGTGAACTTGCTCAAAACTAATGGAGTTTTCAATATTATTGTGCTTTTGACGACCTTTTTACTAATTGGAGCCTACAACTCGGTAAGTGCACATTCACCCCTAATAATTAAATCCATAGAAAATATCCTGCAAAGGTTGGTCAAGACAACGTGCACGTGAAGATTGGCGTTGTTGCAATATTTCGGCTGGCCAACACCAGCCTTCTTCAGGTTTATTGAATGGATAAATGCTAGTAACAAGATCTTTATATTTACCGGAAATGACATAAAAAGGCTACGTGATGTGTTATAAAAACGGAAATGCATAAAAAAGAGGAGAGAGAATAATACATGATAACAAGATGAAAAAAAACAAAAGAAAATTAAAAGGTAGCTAAACTAAATTACATTTCATCTCTTCTGTTAAGGTCTGCAGGCTCCAGTGTTTTTCCTCTGTGTATAAGGGATGCCTCACGAGCCTTTCTGATGGAGTCACGACTAGTGTGCAGTTGTTCGAGCGGAGGATCACATGATCCTTATACCGCTTTGGTGTGGTCACGATCTATTTTGATCCAACGTAGAGCAAGTTTTGATCGTACACGGTTTTTGCAGTGGTTTAATCCTTAAAAAATTAAATCCATGTTGTCTCAACCTATTTTGGCTAAAATCCCCTTAGCGGCGATCAACCAAACTTTTTCAATCATTTTATGTAAGACTGTCTTTTATTAAGATTTTCCCAAGATCATACAAAAAATGAAATGCTGGTAAAAAAAAATTGTTTATTTCTACTAACCCTCCACTGGAGATTAGCATAGCAAATTAGTAATTTTCTTAAGGACGGTGCCTACTAATTCAAAGTTATTTTTGCCCCGATTTGTGATCATTCAAGAAAGGTAGATCTTAACAAGTGTTATTGAAATCCAAAAAGAAAATTGGGGGTAACCCCGCATTTTTCAAAGATAATTCATGAACAATATTTGTAAAAAGCTCTAAAATACAAAGCAATGTGTGGTGTTCTTTCTCAAATTGAAAATCAATTATCTCTACAGAATGCATGGTTACCCCCAATTCTCTTTTTGGATACCAAGAGTACTTACGAAGATCTACTCTCTCTGCATAGTTTTAAACCGCGCAAAAATATCCCTGAGCATCATCGAAAGGAAATCCGAGTATCTGGAGATGCGCAGAACGTATGCGCAATAACAATAGAAGGCACCGTCCTTAAGCCATTAACCCCTCAAACGCCCTAGGATACCCCCACTTGAAAAGTAAAATCGTCTAGCGTTAAGGCCTTATGACTACTAGGAACCAATGGGTTAAATTAGAGGTAATTATGATAAAGATAATGTAATTACGATAACATATAAGCAAGAGAAAATAAAGGGGGAAGAGAGGGCATCCCCCAAACATGCCCTTTTTCATAAGTAATATGTCTCAAGTTATTTTTAGATCAACTCCCACGCTATACAGAACTCAAGGAGATTAGGCAACAGCCAATGATATGGCCGGAATGTGTCACGCTTTGATAGCCCACGCTCAGAGAACACATTCCTGCCACATGAGTGGCTGTTGCCTAATCCCCTTGGGATATGTACAGCTTGGGAGTCGTTCTAAAAGTAACTTGAGACGTATTACCTATGGAAAAGGTCATGTGTGGGGGATGCCCTATCCTCCCCCTTTATTTTCTCTTGGTATTAAGTTAATCTTTGAGACTGGTCACTTAAATGTAATTCTTTTTCTTCTTTAGGTCACACCTTTTAACCTATGGACTGCGAAATATACATGCAAAATCCGCGATGATTCCTAAAATCTCAATTACATACATACGTAGAACAAATGCAAAAAAAGATAAAGGGACATTTCTTTCTTGTTTGATAACTACATCTTTATTCCACTTTTTCAGAAAAATCGCTTCTTGGTCCTGCCATATCTTGCGTGGCATGTGATTCTCCTCGGTTACAGCTTGGGAGTGTCGATTTTCTTGATAATTGTCTGGAAAGGGGTATGTATTTTAGCTTTTGGGCTAAATAACGTTGAATATTACCTTAAAGTAGGTTCCCACAAGAGGAAATCCTCGAGCATAGCGTACGATTTATTCATTTGGACCCGAAATTTGTTCCGAACCAGAAAGGCCGCGAATAACGAATTGCATAATGCATAAACAGTGTGCACCAGAGGTGCACGAAGACGGTTGCCAACGTTTATGAAAATAGTTTGTTACTAAGACTGTCACATTTTCGAAACTGCAGGGGGAAGTTGAATAATTCCTGTGTCTCTCATGACTTAAAGAATTGCGACCTCCGTGGACGACGGAGATGACTGAATACAGTTTTGTTTACTAGTTAGAGCATTCGCGATACTGCGCTGTTGAAGAAACCTTCAAGATGGCCTTTGTTTTCTTTCGTTGATTGTGTGTAGCTTATCCTAATCATGCAGTTTTGTTCGTTTCAGGTCGGTGTTATGGTAATAGTCATTTTCATTGCTATTTCCTGGGTTCTTTCGGTAAGTGCACAACTCATCGATCGTATTTGATCATGAGAAACCATGCAACGTTTGCCTGTTTGTAAATCCAGTCAGATATATACCTACTAATATGCTGGGACAACTTAGCTCTTTGAGAAGAAAAACAAAATTATTGCTTTTCACAGCTATGATTCCAGCTAGGAACAAACTTTAACCCTCCCAGCCTCAACAATGCTGACGCGTTCCTTGACCATATCACGTACTGCAGGTAAAATGCTTGAAAACTGATATTGAAGTTACTTTTGGGTAGGGGGAGGGAAAGCTGAGTTGGCTTTTGATAATCATATAGAAGGTATTTATATGACGGGAAATTGCAGAAATGGAATGCCTACAACTATGAAAATGACTCAGAACCCATCTTTTATTTAGGACTTAAGTGCGAGCAAAATATCTTTGATCCTTTAGCTCCGAAAGAGTCCCCCATCCATGGACGAGTAAAATATTGTCTGGCGTTAGACATGAATAAAATCTATAAGTGGCATTGTGTTAGGCTGAGGGGGTGAAAGTTTGTTCCTAGCTGGAATCATAGCTGTGAAAAGCAAGAATTTTGCTCTGCATCTCAAAGTGCTAAGTTGTTTTATGACACTTTTTTTCAAAACCTACAGCGAGTCCAGGTTTTAAAAAAAAAAAAAATGGCCAACTTTTTCAAGTTGCAATCCGTTATACTATCAAAACCAGTTGGGTGGTAAAACTGCCGTTGGAAATTTGAATCCGAAACGGTTCGATTCTAAACACGTGATCTTAACCAAATTGTCATGTGATCCGAAAAAGAATGCCACGTGATCCAAAAAAAGTGTTTCTTGTTGAATGCCATGACCGCCAACGCGCTTTACACGAACCACATGACAACTTTTTTATGTCATGTGACGACTTCTTTTGCGGATCACGTGATAAGTTTTTTTGGAAACCGCATTAAAAAAGTCTAACTGCAGATTTACCACTCTAGTGATTTTGATAGTAATCTTTTGCATCATTTGATTTAAACAACAACAAATAGCTTCAATGTACTAGTGTGCCACTTGGAACTGCAAAAAATCAGGAACTGAATTTTCTCACCAAAGATCGGGAACTAACTGAATGGTCTCCAGTGTAGTAACGCTGTACGATCACATTCTTTGTTTTCCGTTCTCATTGTTGGTGCTTTTTTTCATTTGCAACTTACAGATTTATTTTCTTGTCGTGGTGTACTCGTTCCACGAAGCCCTTCGTGAGGACCCGTCTGGTGCAACCGCGGGATATAGTCCAGCAAATGCCTCGGTAAGGAATGGAAAGAGCTGTTCGTGATCAAGTGTAAAAAATAATAAATAATTTCGAAATTTGATTTTAGACGGCTACTGCGTTTGGCTTAACTAAAAAAAAATTACCTATTTGTATTCATACTTCGACGTTCGGGGCCGGCAGTACGTGTTTTTCTCCTGCCACACTACGATTAGATTCCTATTCTCTTATCGGCATCTGTTGTCATTGTGTAAAAGAATCAGTTTAATTTAAGCTTTAGTTTTACCGCTCAAAATGCAATCAATATTGGTATTTTTACAGGGAAACACAACACTTAAATTTTACTCGAACACTTGTTGGAATTACAATAAGATTTTTTTTTTCCATACACAGGGGCAAGCTGCTAGCGGACCTCCTGCTGCTGCTGTTCAGATGTATAACATGTATAAGCCAGACGTCTAAGCGTGCTTATTATCTGGTCTTTTCCACACATTTTGTCGACTTCTCAGAGTAGTATGCTTAGCTTCCGTGGAAAACATTTTGTTTGCACTGTGTAGTTTTGATACTTCCCAAGAGTTACTTCAAATTACACACGTCTGTGTTCTAATCTCCTGACCGGGGCATCTGGAGGGAAAGATCATTATTACACCTTCCAACTCAAATAGGCTTTCCGATTGGAAAAGAACATGTCACGTGTTAAAAACTCACTAACTCCCAACGGAAACAATAACTTGAACTTTCTGCTCCCACGTGATCCGGTTGTGCACCTTGAGACGCCTCCGCACAGCAAACTACCCTTGGGAATGATGGCGTGTCTTTTGGCTCTGGTGCCATTTACAATTGTGAAGTTACTATGAATTTTAGGCACAAGTAAAAGTAATTTGGAAATATTTACCGAGAGTTTTACCATTTGTGGTGTTTAATTTTTCTTGTTTTAGCTGGGGTTTGTAACATTTTGCAATAAAGTGGTGTGGCAACGTGGCACCCGTACATAGTTTGTTTCATTTTTTCAGAGATTTTTTATTTTTTTGTTTTTGTTGTTTTTTGTTGGGAGATGCAACAAAACAAGCCGGTAATTAGCCTGGTTTTCACTAGCAACGCAAGCAGAAGCGTAAGCATTAGTTGCTTATGCTAAGTGAAAACGAACGTTCATATAGGCATGCGCACTCTGCCATTTCGTTCAAATGCTCAGACGCAGGGAATTTGGAACGAGTGCCTAATTGGCCAGGCGTAGTAAATTTCTTTGGGTTATGCCGCATTTCGTTTACACACGCCATAAGGCGAACGCAACAAGCTCTAGCACAAGAAGAGGACAAATTTTGATCCTTGTGCTTGTGTTTTTGTTTGCGTCGAGGCTGTTTTTACGGTGAAATGAGGACTTTTGCTTGTGCTTGCGCAGCTACAACAAGTTGCAAAAATAGTGGAGACACTTCACCTTCTTGTGGCGTTATTAATTTACATATTATCTCTCACTCTGCAGACCCCCCCCCCCCCCCCCCATCCCTCCCTTATCAGTGTTGCTAGCAAGAGAAAAAATGTAATTGTAATTGCAAACTTAAACAGTCAACATTGAAAGGGGGAGAGGGGAAGGGAGGTGGGAAAGAGTTAAATTCTAGATACGGCGGGTATTGGAAGCTATAAAAGGTGCTTTTTTAAAGTGTCTCAACAATTTTGCAACTTGTAGTTAAAACCAGACTTCAATGACTGGCCCCAAGAAAAACAGTAAGCCAGTTTTGTTCCCCTTGGGGGCTTATTGTAGCTTTACCAAAAAGCTGACTATTTGAAAAGAAAATTCCACAAGAATGTTTGACCTTTCGCCGAAATCTTCGATTTTCTCAGATAAAACGCGGGAGACGAGGTCTCCTCGGAAATCTTTGACATACCGTTAATGATCCAGTACACGCCCCCTCTCTCATAAACGCCTCCTATCCATTAATTAAACGCCCCTGATGTGGTGTAAAGTTTGAAATAGACGCCCCTAATTAATAAACGCCCCGTTTCAAATAGATTCCCCCCCCCCTCCCCCTCCTTAAAAAAAAAAAAAAACGGCAAAAAATCGAGAAAAAGCCCTGTAAAGCAAAATCAAGCAATTTATTTAACACCTTTGTTGCTTGGACAGCAATTGCTTACTTATTACATCCTGTTTGTTAAAGAGAATCCCCACTCTTACTACAGAATAAGTTTAAACAGAAGGAAATTATGTTTACAAACAAACTTGTTCAAAATTTGTTTTTAAAGCAGTGTTTATATGAAGAAAAGTGAATTTTCAAATCGCTTATTTTCACTTTCAAATTTCGTGGGGGCAGCCATCTTGAATAATTGTGACGTGTTACGGTTGGCCTATTGTTCTGACACAAAGAGCTTTTGTCTAATAACAATAGGGCAACCGTTTTTTTGAAAAAAAAAACGTCGATTCCAAAACTCATTTATTTCGGATACAAACACTTTCTTTGAAAATACTTTAGACTGACTTGACTGTAACGGTTCTTTCTTGTGATTTAAAGGAGGTTCCCTTTAATTTCTGTGCTCAGCTTGTCGGCAATTTTCTTTCGGTTTGTTCTGGCTCGATAGCATCCAAGAACAACAAGGCCGAATATTCAATTATTTACTGCTTCAAGAACTCCCAACCATGTGAAGAGGGATCGGAACAGACAGTTACAAGCACAGTTCTCTGTACTGGCGGAGCCCAGCCTCCAAAACCCTTTTCAAGTCATCACTGAGTCGGATTTGGACGAAGCCAACTGTGAAAACACACTGTTGACCCAGATGACGACGAGCGCATTCAGTGATATACCACTATGAACCTGCTGTTTTCGCCGCATTGATATAGAGCTATAAACCTATTGTTGTCGCCGCGTTGATGTTGCAATTCCAGCTATAAGCTGGTCCACTTTAAACGCGATTCTTTGCTAATAACTGGAATACATATTCCTTGTGATACTAACTTACATAAAAAATTTGAATAATAGTGATTTGCTGAAACAACAACAACAATCTTTATTGTGCTCTTAATGCACAAGTGTAGAGTCATTAAAAGGAAATAATTATGAGAGAAAAAGACCACAGCCACTCAGAAAAAGTAAAAGCTATTTTTGTGCGGTTTACTGATCTTATTGAAAAAAAAAGAAAATTGGGGGTAACCACGCATTTTTCGAAGATAATTAATCAACAATATTTGTAAAAGGCTTTAAAATACAAAGAAATGTATGACGTGCTATTCCAAATTGAACTTAATTATCTCCAATTTTCTTTTTGGACATTAAGAGCACTTGCTGAGTTCTGTTTCTCCACATAGTTTTGAACCGCGCAAAAATATACCTATATTAATAAATCACCACCCTTAGGAAATTCGAGTATCTCGAGATGCGAAGATCGTATGCACGATAACAAGAGTAGGCACCGTCCTTGACATGAATGTGCAAGCGTAAAATCAAACAATGTTGATGCAAATGAGAGTTAATAATTACAGAACAATTGGTCAGCGTCTATCACTAAGGTAGACCCACATCCAGCAGCTTTTGAAGGTTTCTGGACTTGCGGCCAGCACAACAGAATCTGGTAGTTTATTCCAATCGCGAATCGTAATCGGGAAAAAAAGGACATTAATTTTTGATGATTTTCCCCGTAAAAAAGGCCTCGACGCAAAATATATGTTCTTTTCTCGTGCCTGTTCTTGTTCTTGCGTTCGTCGTATGGCGTGTGAAAGCGACATACGGCATATGCATAATGATATTTACTACGGCCTAGCCAATTAAAGTACTCGTTCCAAATTCCCTGCGTCTGAGCAATTAAACAAAATGGCGAAGTGCTTATGCTTATGTCGAGGTTCGTTTTCACTCAGCAGAAGCTACTTATGCTTGCCCTTGTGAATGCGTTACTAGTCATCATGAAAAGCACGCGGTATCCCCCAACTCAAATATTGAACAAATTATGTGCAAGTGCTACCTTACGACTTTACGACTTTATTGCAAAATGTTACAAATCTCAACTAGAAACAAAAAAATGAATACTACAAGTGTCAAGACTTTCAGTGAATACACGCTTTTTAGTTGTTCGTAAAAGGCACCATAGGAAAAAGAAATCACAATAAGCAAGCTTAAACGAAATTCGCTGACTTATGTGATACAGCAGGAGGAGGAGATCTGCTAGCAGCTTGACCCTGTGTACAAAAAAAGATATCTCATTGTAATTCCAAAAATTGTCAAGTAAAATTTAAGTATTGTTTCTCTGTAAAAATGCCAAAATAATTTGCATTTTGAGCGGTAAAGGTCAAACTTACTTAAACTAGACTGGTTAATTCGCACAATCACAACAGATACCTATGAAAGACTAGGAATCTGATCGTAGCACGGTACGAGGAAACACGTGCTGCCTGCACTGAGCGCGGGAAAATGAACTCAAATAGATTACAAATGATGTTAGCTTTCCACCTTGCTTGATCGCATCACAGGCAGTCCACCCTCTGTTGACGTGGTTGTTATCGATCTATATTCCTCTGTATTTCTTTCCCGCAGGCCTCGGTTCTTCAAGAGGTGGATAACGCTATCCACAGGATAAATCACTGTCCAGCGAATAAACACTATAAAAACCAACTGAGTTATCCAGTGGATAGTGATGTATCTAATGGATAGTGCTATCCACCTTTCAAACAACTGGGGCCAGATCGATAACAACCACACCAACAGAGGGTAGTCTGCCTGTGGTCGCATCGGTTGGGAGGCAGTGTAGCTGCGTGACCAGTGTACTGGGATTGAAATCAAGTCCTGCTGTTGGGAAGGTTGAACCCACTGCTCTTCCTATAAATTTATCGCGTTTATTGCATCACTTTCTTTGGCCCTAAAAAGCCTTGGGAGAGAGCTGTCAAGTGGAATATTTTAATTAAGCCATGCGTAGTGATATAAAATCAGGTCAAAACGTTATCTTTACGCTCGATTACAAACCGCCCTTTGCGTTCCTTACCGAGGGATTTCCGGGCCCATATCCCGCGGTTGCACCAGACGGGTCCTCACGAAGGGCTTCGTGGAACGAGTACACCACGATAAGAAAATAAATCTGTAAGATGCAAATGAAAAAAGCACCAACAATGAAAACTGAAAGCAAAAAAATTAAAAAACAAAAAAATAATAATTGCACAGCGTGTCTGACTACATTGCAGAACAATTCAGTTCCTGATTTTTTGCAGTTACTGTGAAACCTAGTTGTTTTCTTAGTTAGTGGCATAGTAGTGCATTGAAGCTATTTGTTCAAGTTGCCTTCATCAAATGATGAAAAAGATAAAAACGGATTGCACCTTGTAAAAGTTGGCCATTTTGTTGAAAAACTGGATTCGCTGTTAGATTTTTAAAATTGTCATAAATTTGAGATTATATTTGACATTTTACCTTTTTGCAATAGGTGGTGAAATATATATATCTTATTGGACAATTTGGTGCGTAGTATCGTGGGATATTTTTACGACTCTCGCGGTACTTTGGCGAGCCTGTAGGGCGAGTCAAAATACAAGAATACAATTTTCGTGTAGTTTATCGCTTGTCTCTAGAAACTCTTTTCCGCCAAAAATCTCAAAATTTGTCAAGCATTCAAGTTTTCTTCGTTCTCGTAAGACTAATATGTTTGTGAAAAACTGGTCAAACTGGTAGCGCGAGATATTTGTACTCGTTTTGGGTGTTTTTGTACTCTGCTGACTGCTGTTGAATTATATATACACAAACAGAAGACATATATATATATTAATGACAGACAGTATTGTTTCGGCCTTATTGGCTTCATCAGTGCAGTGCTGTTGTGTGGGATGGAGATTAAGAAATAATTCATCTCAACGTTGCAAAGTACTCAAAATTTGACAGTTGTGCACCTACCGAAAGCAACCAGGAAATAGCACTGAAAATGACTACTGCATAAACAAAGGGCTGAAAAGAACAATACAGCATAATTAGGATAAGTTAGTCGCGATCAACAAAAGAAAACAAAGACAACTTGAAGGGGACTTCAACAGCGCATTAGTCATTCCTGTCCACGGAGGTTGCAATTCTTTCGGACAATAAAAGCAACACAGGGATTAACGTTCCCTTACAGTTTCGAAAATGTAACAGTCTCAGTAATAAGCCATTTTCATGAAGAATGGCAGCCACCTTCGTGCAATTCTCAAGCACCGTCACTGATTGTGCATTGTGCAATCCTGAGAAGGAAAGAAAGGTACTGAAGTTTTGTTATTCACGGCCTTCGTGATTAGGAACAAATTTCGGGCTAATCTTCACTGTAATAACCTGTAAAGCTAACTGATGACGTAGCACAAAGGAAAACAAAAGCGCAAAAAAAACATCAGACGATAACGTAACCCTTTGATACCCGAAATTTGGGTTTACCTCGGTGTAAAAGCTGTGAAACTTTTTCTTTGCTTTGTCAGCTCGTGTTAGGGTTAGGGAATAATTTCACTTGCGTTTTCTCAAAAATCAAATAATTTCCCTTGCCTTTGGACAAAACAAGCATGAGATTATTCCCTAATTTCACTCTTAATTCACTATTTAATTGCTCATACTGATAATATACATGAACTAGACCCTCCGTGAGGGTACACTGGGTTGCCTGTAGTACGTGCACCGTTCCAGAAAAGATTTTTCAAGTTGGGGGGTCATTAAGACCATTTAAGGGGTCACCCAGAAGTCTAACCAGCAGAGGCCCTTTGGCTCACAGGTCGTCACGTTCTTACGACGAAACAGATCCTTTTCTGAGGTTAACAACTTGGCTACCGGCCTATTAATTAATCATTTGTAGAAAGAAGAAATTCCTGTCCTCTTGAGAAAAAATAGACACGCATTGCTTACGTGTGGTAGTGAACTAACACAGCGATTTATTCCATATAAAATGTCAACTGAGCTGTGTGTTGTCTTCCAAGAGATTCAAGTTGTCCTTGCGTAATATGTAGCTCTAACAGTGCACGATCTTGTTTTGGTATTGTCTATCATTGTAGTGCCATTGTAGAAGTCTTCGGTAAATAGCCTGAGAAGACACGTGGTTACTAGCAAAGTACTGAACCCAGAAAGATTGAAGAAAATAAATGGGAAAAGAGAAACATATGCTTCTGGGCTGACATGTTGATAATTTTCAAGCTCTCTCACAGCTTCTTTCACCGCAAGTTTAAGCGTGCCCTCTGAGCATCTGACATCTTTGGTTTACTACAGTTTATCCCTGTCCAGCGGGGTTAGTGCCTTGATGGGAGACCAAAACAATATACCTCTCATAAAACAGAAGCATTGGACCGAAAATACTATTAACGCTAACAAATGCGAACTCAGCAAGGTACAGATTTTGTTAGCTTGCTTTATGCAAAAACTAATATTGATGCAAAAGTAAATAACTATTGATACACAGTTTTTAGGAAGAGCAGAAGGAAGTTTCCGGGACGGTCGATCAAGAATAAAATATTTACGACATGAAAACAACATTAATTTTGAACCGTGAATATAGAATATAAAAGTTACGATCAGCGACAAACATTTTGGGAGATTTTTACTACGTTCAAGTAAATTGCAAAATCGAAAGTGACATGGCCGGAATTCAGCGGGCGCCGTGATTAAGTTACCGCGGCATGTTTACTCGCCAAACAGTGAAGCATATGTGTCAAATGATGGCAAGATACCGGGTTTTTGTAAGTTTCTTTTTCTGTCAAGTGTTATAAAGTTTGACAATAAATGAGCAAAGTCAAAACAAAGATCACAATCGCCCAACTCTTAAAAGGTTAACCATTTGTTTATGCAAAGTCAAAATTTACTCTCCAAGACGCGTACGACGTTATTTATCACCAGGTAATTCAATCATTTTGGAAGTAGCAGCTACTTTATTATTCATCCGCGTCACAATTTTTCACTGATTTTGGGCCTCATTTTGTTGAAACTCAAGCACGCTTCCAACAGGCCTGTGAACCCTTCCTGCTTACAGAGCAATACTAAAAAACTTCTCCCATATCACATTTGAACCTTAAGCTCGAAAATTCAATACACAACATGATATTACAATTCACAAAGGCAGAAAATACCACAGAATCCTTTTCCAGCGAAAAGTTTATTGAAACAAACAACATATTTGCTCTTAGAGGCGAAAACCTCTTCCTATTTCATTGCGTGCGTGAAGACAAGAAACTCAATCGTGTCAAATATGCGCAATATAACTAATATTACAACAAACAATTATTCAGGATCAAACAGTTTCCATGAGGAACCTTTGCCTTGAATAATGAAGAACAAAATAGACAAGCTTTCTTTCAAATAATTCTTGGCTGTCACATTTCCAATTATGTTTTTACTGAAGACTGTGCAGAGTTGATCACAGATCCACGTAAGGTGTTCGATTCGTTCTCTGTCTTCGTTGAACCCATAAGTTACCCGACAATTTTCCATTTGGTTTCAGTGTTCTACATAACAGCACACTTGGTAAAATATTTGAAAAAAAGCTCACTTCGATTTCGGCTCGACGGGCGATAGATTGTTGTCGAAGTCCATTACTCCTCGTTTTTAAGATTCCAGGAGTTTGTTTTTCGCCGCCTGCCTAGTTTATCCAACTGACTTTCCATTATTGAGCTCCATAAGGGTATATTTTGTTTAAGGATCCACTAAAACGCCATTCGCGTTACATGACTTTCGACGCCATTGCAGGCTAAGTTATGATTCTACAGTGTCCACCAGAGAAATCTACGCATTTCCACTACCCTCTCGATCCTAAGAAAATATGCGCAGAAGGCTCTATGCCCAAAGACACCACTTACCAGGGAAGTGACAGGCAAGACTTTTACCGACCCGAAAATTAAAATTAAAACGGAAAAATCTACCAACCCAGTAAAAAAAAAAAAAAAAAAAAAAAAAAAAAAAATTTCGATTCTGATTGGCTAAGAGTAGTGCAGTTCAAGTGTAACACCAATGGAAAAAGTGTAACATAAGTGCCAATTAAACGTAGAGATTAGGGATTATGATTGGCTAATAACCAATAGGATTTGGTAAGAACCAATCAAATCTTTTGTTTTAAAATCAAACTCAAGCCCTGGATGGCGCAATTTATGCTTGCGGTCACACTTGAGAGAAACACAGTGTGACATTAGTGTTGATACTATTCTAGTATCAAGTCTGGTGTTTTGAGTCCGTAGAGGAACACTGAACAATATAACTTGATTTAACACTAGTGTTTAACACCCTAATGCGGCCGCAACCTACGGCAAATTTTTCCATGCATATTATTAATAAATAGTCACATGATTTTTCTCGTGCAATTTTGAATAAATAAGCACTTGTAAATTGTTTTCAAAATCTACAAATTGAACTCGTGCTTATTTATTCCAAATTGCCTTCGAATTCATGAAATTACTCAATATACTAAGCGAATAAATTGCGCACTATGCTGGATGATTTCTTCTTAATATTACTTTAAGATGTTATCCAACGTCATTTAGCCCGGAGGCTAAAACACATACCCCCTTCCAGACAACTGTAAAGAAAATCGACACTCCCAGGCGGTAACCGAGGAGAATCACATGCCAGGCAAGATATGGCAGGACCAAGAAGCGATTTTTCTGAAAAAGTGGAA
>NW_027180229.1:194237-206737 GCF_036669925.1 Montipora capricornis | reverse complement strand
GTGAACATCTGAAGATACCATTTCGATCTTCTCTCTAAATATCAACAAAGTTCCCACCAATTTTATTCATGGAAAGTATGTACACCATTTTTCATGCCAGACGACTTGAAATAATCACAAAAAGTTGTTAGATTAATGCAAAGATATATTTTTTGATAACTTTTTCGTCACTTTCGTCTTCTTTGTTTGAGCTCTCGATTTTTATCCAACAGTGTCAAGGATTAATTCTGGAAACATGGAAATTGCAGTAAGAATTGCATTGAACAAAAGTTCCGTAACTTTGCTTGCCATGACGAAAATAAAGGCGCTTAAATTGACACCTTTAATATTCTCGCTTTTCAAACTTTTCGAGCAATGAAAAGCAAAAGCAAGACCCTGCAAACTCGACTTATTAGTGCTCGAACAACCTTGTCCCCAGGCCCTGGGGACGAGGTTGAGTGCTCGGGATACTGTAAGTTACATGTAACGTTACGAGTTCGATCTCCGATGAGGTCCCGTCGCGGCACTATTTTTGCGCGATGGGACTTGTTTGTGAAATGACTTTGCTGTTGATTTCGTGGCATTCCAATTGGAAACTGCTCTGCCGTGCTATTAAATATAAGTTTGATTTAGTGAGGATTGCCATCCCACTTACCGTCGGAATACTTCGAGAAGACAGGCGATGATGACTCTTTACTTGCTTTGTCGAAGGATGAATAGATCCCATATCCGCCACCAATCTATTATAACATATAAGTACAAAATGGTAACGAATGTGCACGCTGTGCGAACCAACTAGCCCCGGCTACAAGCCGCGTTCCCTTAACTTCTCACCCCAATTTCGCACGGACAGAATACGGAAAACTCTCTTCGAAGCCCTTCATTTTCATGGAAAGGCTAACCAAACCCTTTATCCACACGCAAGTGTTAAATGGGGTTGACAGGCCTACACGACTGGTTTTCGTTACCTTTGTTATAATTTTGCTCTCTTGAATACACATTTAAATGGGCGTCTCTTCTAGGCGGTTCCTGTATAATTTCATTTAGCAATGGCTTTTGTCCTATGAGACTTTGCATTTGGATCTCTATATTGCTGTGATACGTTTTTTCCAAGAAAATAGTTCGTCTTGATAACAATATTTTCAGTTTCTTGGTGTTGATTTTCTCAGCAGTAATGTCAATGTGATCTTATGGTCTCACGCTTTTGCACCAGTTTGATTCTACACTCAACCAATGTTTATCGGTGGTAGAAGCGAGTGCTTTTCAGGTTTAAAGGTTTGATCCTGGCCCCGGATCATTTTGTATTTGAAAGCCTGTTACGTTGCGCCATGTATCAATGAGAAAGCTGGCTTTTTAAAAGTTTTGTTTGCATTTTTTCTGCGTCTCATAGCAGATCTTTATGCTCTTTGGAGGCGTTTTTCTGTTTTTGCCTTAAATTGCTTCAGTAGTTCTTCTGATTTCTTCAGCGTGTTTTGGTTTGTGGCCATGGTCAGTCTCTATCTTCCTTGAACTTCTGGAGTTCGTTCTAGTCGATCCTCTTTTGATATTTGATGTCGATGTCTTCGCTCCTTTGTGAGGACATTTAGATAACCCGATTCTAGCGTGAGGCCATGAAGTCACATTCACATTACTACTGAGAAAATCAACAGCAAGAAGCTAAAAATATCATTAATCAAGACGAACTATTTACTTGGAATAAACTAGACGCTCCAGAAACGTAAAGTGGGTTGCCTGTGGTACGTGTAACACAAAAATAGAAGGCACTGAGTTGGGTAATATTGAACTGCACCGCTCCAGTTATTTTTTCTCAAGAGGGGGTGTCATTTAGACCATTTGAGGGGTCACCCAGAAATTGTGCCACCAGTGACCCTTTGGCTCACATGTTCTCACGTTGATTATTTTGTTATGTCCTGTCTAGCCTGCGTCGAGCAGACATATTTTTCGGCTCTTGTTTCAACAGCCGAGAAAAATAGGGACGTTTAGATAAGGACGAGAACGAGACGAGTGTTGACTGCCCGTTTTAGCGAAAATACATAGGAAATTTATAACCCGTACGATTCATCTCACACTTTGTTAGCATTATAGGTTGCTCAGTTATTCTTATTGCTGGTATCTGAGCTTTTTTGTGTAATATTAGAGCTACATATTACGTCCTACAAAACAAAATGCAGCGCAGTTAATAGTTATGGAATCAAGCACTGTGTCAAGTTACTACAATGCCACACGTACGCAATGCGTACCTATTTTTTGATTTTGTTTTAATATTTAACTGAACCTAAAGATATATTTTTGGCTTCCCAAAAATAGTAACTTTTACAACATAGTGACAAAACAGATCCTTTCCTGACGCTAGAAACTACAGCCACCTATTTATCATTCGCCAGAAAAAAACACGGCTAAAACTTTCTTTCATCTTTATGAAAACTGCTTGGGGCGTGTCAAATTTCATCCCAGGTATACAAATTAGTTGAGCTTGAATATTGCACTACACGATGAATTCACAAAGGTCGAAAGATCTCAAAAAACCTTCTCCAGCGAAACATTTTATTGAAACAACATATTTGCTATCAGAGGCAAAATAAAAATAAAAAATAATAAAAAAATAAAACATACCTATTTTATTGCGTGGGTAAAAACAAGAAACCAACTCCGTGTCAATCTGCCATACGCAACAAAATAAATTTCTCACAATAGTTCAGGATAAAACCCTCTTCTGAAGAATCTTAAAAAGTGACAAGTAATGAGCTTCGTCCAGCCGTATCAAAGTGAGCTCTATTTCCAATATTCTACTTAATGTAATTTTATGTAAACACTGAAACCAAATGGAAAATTCTCTGTTAATTTTTTTCCGGTTGGATATGGAGACAGAAGGAATCGAACACCTTGAGTGGATCTGTGATCTCTGTTGTCTGTCTATTTATATTTATTTGTACTCAACTCTGCACAGTCTTCATGGACATTTGACTAAGTCTTGTTAGTCAAGAATTATTTGAAAGAACGTTTATTGTTCATTTTTTGCTCCGTTGTTTAAGGAAAAGATTCCAGATATTTATTTTTCATCGTCTGTCTTGTTTATCCAATCGACGTTCCATTCTTAAGCGCCGTAAGGTATATTTTGTTTCAAGATCTACTAAAACGGAGTTTGCGTCACATCGACTTTGACGCCATTGCAGGTTCATTAAATGTTCTACTGTGTCCACTGGATGAAATCTAAGTTTTTCTAATACCCTCTGAAACCTACCAAAGATATGCACAGAAGTCTTTAGGCACAAACACAATACTTAGCAGGGGAGTGACAGGAAAGACGCTATTTCGTAAATTTTCCGATATCTGACAGAGGAGAAAACGGATAAATTCTTCACAGATTTCGACTGGTTGTTATACATGGCATACATAACATATGAAATATTGTCGTGAAATATATTTCCCTGCATATTTCTTGCCCCGGAATATCTTCAACTCAACGCATTGATGAACAGTATATAACTTGAGTGGGAAGAAGGGGATAGGGGGGGGGGGGGGGCATTGAAGTCTATTATAAACCCGGTTTTCCAAAACCTTAATCGATCTGATAGTGGCACCTTGAGGATAGGAATAAACCATGATTGTGGATGCTATTTGTGAACCAGGCAGATCTATTAGTCTTTGTTTAAATTCGGGATTTCGCAGTCGCAAAACGCTCACTACCCAATAGCTCTGAAAACTACTGTCGAAAATCAATACTTTTGAGAATTTAGACGTGAATTTAGAGATTCGATTAAAATCTTGCAGAAATAAGTCAGCTGCTACCTGTATTGACCACAAAATGGTCTAACATGCAATTGCACAGTTTGTTACCTTTTTGGTGGCTATCGTCAACTTAGTGTGACTTCTACAGTGGTAAGAAAAAGTACTTGACTTAGGTTTTTAAAACAGGAGTCGATTATCGAACTTCCATATTGCGACCTTGCTCCAAACAGAAAATTTATAGATGCCCCTAACTGATCTGCCGTGGCTGTCAGAGGTTTTTCTCTCTCTCTCTCTCTCAGAGCGACGAAGTAGGCGAGGAAAAACCTTTCGTACAGGCCGTTGAATTCTTTGAGAAAGCCGGTCCAATGGGATGCCCTTTCATATTCCCAGAGTCAGATTTTGACCCTAGCAATTCGATTGGTTCCAGGAACTTGGCAGTTCTAACGAGTACTCCGATTGGTTTAGCAACAGGAAGTAGTTCAAACAGGTTTTCAATTGCTGTCAACCAGATTTCTCGACTGTGGCCATAATTGAAACCCTGCAAAGTTCCGGAAATCGAGGCTTTGAAGGCAGAAAAAGTTCAGTGGGTTCTATTTTCTTTTTTTAACTTTAATTTAATTTAATCTAATTTTGTTTCATACTATTATTATTATTATTATTATTATTATTATTATTATTATTATTATTATTTTTATTATTGGGTTTCCGAATTTCAAATTTGAGTTATTTTTATATTCAACATCAAAGATTTATAGAACATTGAATTTTTGAATTTGACATCGGAGTAAATAAGATGAGTGTACCGTGGGAACCAAAGATGCTGATTGGTAGGTTATGTCTCGTAGTTTTTTCCATGTCAATCAAACGGGGGAAGGAAATGAGGTTCTCGACTGCTTATACCACAGGTTTTCTTCGCCGCTTCGCGACTCGCTATTCAGTCGCTCTAAGAAAGAAAAAACCTCTGGCATCCAGGGTATAAATCAACCTGCTGCATGGCCTCTTGAATTTCTGTAATCGGTACTAATGTTAAAGTCTTAGCTTCGTCATTGCTTTCGTCGAAGAACTGGTCTTCCTTAGAGTTACTGGCTTCTTCCTCTTCTCCTTTGTTCAGATCTCCACTTTGCCTGAAGTTCACATGCGCCTTATCACCAAATTCAAGGTAGCGTTGTTGAAGAAATATTGGCAATATCCCGTACTTAGCCATTGTTGTCTCCTGCCGCACTGAACTTTGTCCTATTGCTGCACCATATCATTGCTGAGGCCCAGATGAGCAAGATTTCACAGTCATGTAAAGAAACGTTGGCCGCAAGTAAAGGTGTTATCAACGGTACATTTTAAAGACACACTGTGGTGTTAAGCTTAGGGTACCAGGGTCTTCGACTGGTGTGATAATACGCAGCCCAGTGTGTAGCGTGCTTCACGCCGCAGCTTCATAGTTGCACCAAATGATCTGGCATATTCAAGATTCGACATATTCACTTTAGATGACGCGAATTTTCATGGCAATTAAGTCTTCCTATATGCATCCCTTGTCATAAGCTATTAGATATTTGACGGCCAGACAACTGATCAACAAGGATTTTTTATGGTCGATTAGACTTTCAGTCCTTTCATTGAAATGTAACTCATGATACTGATTCCATTGACTTACCAAATACATGCACTTTGCACCTGAACTTGTTTTTTCCTGAAATTCTTCTTCCCCTCCCCCCCCCCCCCCCCCTCTTTCCTATCTTCATAAAAAAGGGACACAGTCGTTCACAATTGTTTCTTGACTTTCATCCGTTGCAGACACGGTGGTCGCCGTATTTCGCCACCTAAAACCCTTAGGAACAAGCAAGGTCAAGGTCCAAGATCAAAAGCATCTCTACGCAGAGGGTGAGGATTGTCACGCATTCCTCTCAATCATGACGTTTGCGTTTGGAGCCTATTTGAGAACTCACGAGGCACGCGCTCGCCGTTGAGGAAACCAAAAACCAAAAACAAACAGGCAAAACCGAAAACTGCGTTGGATACCAGATCCGGAAAAAACTGCTTGTATTTTGGCCGAAAACCAAAAGCCAAATGCTAACAAACAGGAAAAACCACGAACCGCAACAGACACAAAAACAGAAAAACGGAAGTTTTTCGGTACAAAAATCGGCCTTAAGAATGACCAAAACCGAAAATCCCAAAGCCCCCTCCTTGAGAAACTTTGAGGGTAAACTTACTCTGAAAACCCAATACAAATTATCTGAAACGAAGTTCTGTTGTAGCGTTCTGTTATATAGCCCCAACACTTAATAAATGCTGGCTCTATTGGGCAGTTCAAACGTACTATCAAGCAGGCATCTGATCTTTGAGATTCTCACACGGCAATCTCGTAAAACAGTCGTAAAGCGCTTGTACTTTTTGTGGCTAGCTGCTGATTTTCTGTATTTTAAATTCAGTTTTACCTACATCTAACAGGTAGAAAACTTTTCTGCAATTCCTTGAACTGCAGATCGTCAAGAAAGAGGCACCAACGCACTAGAATTTAAGTTAGCTCAATTTTAACAGAAGACAAAGAAATCCGTCCAGAAAACTCATGCCAAGCTTTTACTTACCACGCTAAAGATGGCAAGCAGCAAAACTCCAGTTTTCAGTTTACAGCCGCAGCAACAACTGCGTACTAAGACAGCCATGGCGATATTTGCGCTTCGTAGTCCGTTAGTAGTTCAAGAACAAATAAACATCCGCACCCTACGGAACCTTAATGATTTGAGTGGTGTAGGTTAAAATTACATCAGGAAAGCGCGAACCAATTAGGCCACGCACAAATTTAGCTGCCATCAGAGTTAATTAACTCTGACTGCCATCCATCAGCCAATCACAATACTGACAATTAATTCTTGCTGTCGCTTTTCCCAAAGTGATTGTATTAACATCTGTTATTTCAAACTAAGCTTATGGAATTTCAGCAATTTGCATTTTCTCGGCTCTCCTTATAAAATGAAAATTTAACTTTCCAACAATGTGATGATATACTAAAGACTCTCTGTCGAAAGGCATGCATAGCGCGCCTCGTCTCAGGTTTTGCAACCTTCATTGATAGTCGTATGTCTTTATCTTGTATTGAATTCCTCGTAATCCGATGCATGTGTTGCTATATTTTTTTATCAAGTTACTCCGAAAAATGCGAACCGTAACTGAACCACTATAATGTTCACTGTTTAAAAACTTAACGCGTCCAGTATATATCTACGGCAATAACATTAACTTGAGAAAAGTTTTCACCTTTGCCGGCTAAAACCACGAAAATTGGAAACCGCAACCGGAAAACCGCATATTAAACTTGTTGGGTCACCGTTTAGTACGGCAACCTTCGCGATTTAGAGACCCGTTGCCGCCAGAGAAAATACTAGCATTGGGACTCTATCGCCTGGGTCATGGGAACTCATATGTAACCATTAGACCGTCTTTCAATGTTGGAAAAGCAACCGCAATTGAGGCCGTACAAAATGTGGTAGAAGCCCTCTACGAAATTCGCAATGAGTACATTAAATTTCCGGAAACTCATTACCAGAAATTTAAGACAAAATGGCGGACGCCCAGACTCGACCCAGACCTTCCGCTCTCTAAGAATGGCCGCCGATCGTTATAGAGAAATGTATGGAGAAAATTGAAGAAGTGGAAATGTCAGATCTAAAGTGGCATACACGACATTTGCCGACCTCTAAATGTAAAGTGTACGTACCATATCATTATTTACGGTAGTTTTGGTCTTTCGAAAGTTCGCCAACGTGCCGCAAACAACACATTTTACGAACGGCTGTTACAGTTCCTTGAGCTCTCTAATTCTTTCAAAAAAGCTCAGAGGTGCCTACCTTCCCTCCACATTTTAGAACATTTCGTTGATGTGAATCCTTGGTGCCAACCTCTCTAATCGTCGATCGATGTGCAAACTTTAAAACGTGATAAAAATCAGCCTTTATCCATTCCCCAAATTGCCGCCCAAATTGCGATAAAAGAGGTAAAAATGCATCCATTTCTGCGATAAAAGCGGTACAAAAAGCACCACTGCGCCTATTATTCCTTGTGAAAAGTAGGGTTTCTGTCTCCAGTTTGTTTTGATCGCCATCTTTACAAGTGGGTACTTCATATATAATTATTATTATACAGAATATCGCTGGCTAAGTGTACTGTGGGCCCTGATTTTTGAAAATTATTTTTACTCTGCCAAGTCACAGGCATGAAACGAAGTTGCTTCTTCTCTCTAAAATCGTCATTCGAAGAGGAGCCCAGACTCTAGTTTCCCCTTTTTCATTCTCCCTTGTATTGACAACCTCAAAAAAGAAATTAAATTGATTCAGATCCTTTGATAGTGTGTTATTTCAGTCCTTGTTTTTTCTATGTACTGCTTTCTTTATTGAATTCCTCCCTCTACAGTTTCAGGAGACGAGGATGGGGAAGATGAAGTGCTTGCCTGCGAAGACTGCATTTCGCTCGGCGGATTATTATAAGCTTCTGAAATGCTTGCCCCCGAATTCTGCATTTGGCTCACAGGAAGAGAGTTCCCGAAGAGATGACCTTGAAACTGCGCAGGGTTATAGGCTTATGAAGTGCTCGCCCGCAAAGAGTTTTCATAAAAGCCTTGAAATGACGAAGGAAAGTAATAACCTCGTCCGTCCATAATGAAAGCGCGAAGGTCTGAAAATTCCCGCGTTTATTTCAAACTGATCGTGTTTCAGATTGATCGCGTTTCACTGAAAAGCACTGACAGTTACCGCTGTGATTCCTATTGTTTAGCTCGAGTTTTCCAAAATCTGCCTGCCCCACCCAAGCACTTCGGCATCTTTGATGTTTTTCTGTTTTGCAAAGTTTTTTTCCAACCGGAAAACTTGGGGTCGCACTTGGCAATGTCTCCTGATGACAGATTTCTACTGCAAGGTAGACAAAGTTTTCCAAAAATTTGCCAAGTGCGACCTATGCCAACTGTAATAAGCTAATTCTAAGATTAATTAAAATACTCAGCATTTTTGACGCAACGTTGTTTGCGTTAAAAGTTGTCTCGTGTAACATGGCGCACAGGGAGATTTTAAATACAACATTTGTTGCGGCAACATGTTTCAGGTTTTTAAATCGCTTCAAAAACCTGCAACATTGTTGCCCGAAGTTTGCTGGAGTTGGTGCGTGCAACACCCCCGCCGCTGACTTTTAACGCAACATCGATCACTGAGGCCCAGATGAGCAAGATTTCACAGTCATGTAAAGAAACGTTGGCCGCGAGTAAAAGTGTCATCAACGGTACATTTTAAAGAGACACTGTGGTGTTGAGCTTAGGGTACCAGGATCTTCAACTGGTGTGATAATACGCAGCCCAGTGTGTTGAGCGCTTCACGCCGTTGCTTCATAGTTGCACCAAATGATCTATGGTTGATTAGGCTTTCAGTCCTTTCATTGAAATGTAACTCATGATACTGATTACTGATTCCATTGACTTACCAAACACATGCACTTTGCACCTGAACTTGTTTTTTTCTGAAATTCTTTCCTCCTCCTCCCCTCCCCCCCTCCCCCCCCCCTCCCCCTCTTTCCTATCTTCATAAAAAGGGGACACAGTCGTCAACAATCGCTTCTTGACTTTCTTCCGTGGAGCCTATTTGAGAACTCACGCGGCACGCGCTCGCCGTTGAGGAAACCAAAAACCAAAAACAAACAGGCAAAATCGAAAACGGCGTTGGATACCAGATCCGGAAAAAACTGCTTGTATTTTGGCCGAAAACCAAAAGCCAAATGCTAACAAACAGGAAAAACCACGAACCGCAACAGACACAAAAACAAAAAAACGGAAGTTTTTCGGTACAAAAATCGGCCTAAAGAATGACCAAAACCGAAAATCCCAAAGCTCCCTCCTTGAGAAACTTTGAGGGTAAACTTACTCTGAAAACCCAATACAAATTATCTGAAACGAAGTTCTGTTATGGCGTTCTGTTATATAGCCCCAACACTTAACAAATGCTGGCTCTATTGGGCAGTTCAAACGTACTATCAAGCAGGCATCTGACCTGATGATGATGATGATGATGATGAACTTTATTCATGTGTCGATGTATTTAGCTCGCGCTAATTGGGGACACAACATAAAGATAACATAAATAATAAATATTATGATAACTAATAAATAAGAAATAAGCTATAAATTTTTATATACATTTACAATATGCTAAAATAATCAAAATAATTCTAACAACACGGGCACATCTTAAGAAGTACAAATTACGCACGCGGGGCAATTGTTGCCATTTATCAGTTCAGTAAGATCCTTACATCTAATATGAAACTTAAACTTAGATAGACTGCTCGTTTCAGTGATGTTTTTATCTAGCTTATTCCATAAAAAGGGTCCAAGGTATCTAAGAGAATGTTTACCATACAATACAGAATTAAATCTAGGAATATCAAAATTTTGGTTTCTAAGATTATATTTACAGGACTTAGTACTAAAAATATCACAAATGAAATCAGGAACTAGCCTATATTTAACCTTGTACATTAGTATAACTATGTCTTGCAATCTCCTATTAAGAAGGCTTGGTAGTTTAGCACAATATAATAAGTTCATATACGTTTCTGAATGTGAATTATAAACTATCCTTAATGCCCGCTCTTGAATTCTTTCAACCTTTCTTGTATCCGACGCCTTACAGAAATGCCATATGAGATGACAATAGGTGAGATATGGCATGATAGCAGTTTTATAAAGTAATAGTTTAGTCTCTGTAGTGATTAAGTTTCTTAACCTGGCGAGGACGCCCACCCTTTGACTGGCCTTTTTGCATAATTCGCTAATATGTTGGCTAAAAATTAGATTCTCATCAAAGTTCACACCCAGTATCTTGATATTATCTATTGTCTTAATCTCTTGATCACCGATCTTGATGTTAATTTGTTCAGTTTCATTACGTTGTTTAATCGCTATAGCGTTAAGTTTTTCTGGGTTGGACAATAAATAGCTGTCTTTATACCATCTAAGGGCAGCGTTTCCTTCCTTTTCCATATCAGTACACATAATGGGCATATGGCTGCCAACTATATACATCTGATGATCATCAGCATACATATTTTAGATTCTCACACGGTAATCACGTAAAACAGTCGTAAAGCGCTTGTACTTTTTGTGGCTAGCTGCTGATTTTCTGTATTTTAAATTCAGTTTTACCTACATCTAACAGGTAGAAAACTTTTCTGCAATTCCTTGAACTGCAGATCGACAAGAAAGAGGCACCAACGCACTAGAATTTAAGTTAGCTCAATTTTAACAGAAGACAAAGAAATCCGTCCAGAAAACTCATGCCAAGCTTTTACTTACCACGCTAAAGATGGCAAGCAGCAAAACTCCAGTTTTCAGTTTACAGCCGCAGCAACAACTGCGTACTAAGACAGCCATGGCGATATTTGCGCTTCGTAGTCCGTTAGTAGTTCAAGAACAAATAAACATCCGCACCCTACGGAACCTTAATGATTTGAGTGGTGTAGGTTAAAATTACATCAGGAAAGCGCGAACCAATTAGGCCACGCACAAATTTAGCTGCCATCGGAGTTAATTAACTCTGACTGCCATCCATCAGCCAATCACAATACTGACAATTAATTCTTGCTGTCGCTTTTCCCAAAGTGATTGTATTAACATCTGTTATTTCAAACTAAGCTTATGGAATTTCAGCAATCTGCATTTTCTCGGCTCTCCTTGTAAAATGAAAATTTAACTTTCCAAAAATCCGATGATGTTGTGTATTAGGGTTCGAAATACTACTATAGAATACACAGTGAGTCAGGCCAAGTGCTTTACACAATCACTTTCTTACAACTGAATCAACTATTTATATGTACCATGATATCTTCACAATAACCTCATAACTGCGGTTTAGGGTGTGCTAAGCAATAACTACCGGTTACTTGACAGCTAAGACATAGCTTATAATAGGAATAAACACTACAGATGATACTAAAGACTCTCTGTCGAATGGCATGTATAGCGCGCCTCGTCTTAGGTTTCTTAACCTCTATTGATAGTCCCATGTCTTTATCTTGTGTTGAAGTTCTCGCAATCCGAAGCATGTGTTGCTGTATTTTTTTTTTCTAGTTACTCCGAAAAATGCGAACCGTAACTAAACCACTATATGTTCACTGTTTAAAAATTTAACGCGTTCAGTATATATCTACTGCAGCAACATTTAACAATTATAGTGACTTAACGATTGGCAAACTGTAATAAGCTAATTCTAAAATAAACGAGATGCTTCCGTGAAGCATACACTGGGTTGCCTGTGGTACGTGCTACAGAAAATCAGAAGGCACTGAATTGTGTGGTATTGAAATACAGCATTCCAGTCTCTGAGAAATAACAAATAAAAGAGAAGCGAGAAACATTGGCTTCTCGGCTGACATGTTGATAATTTTCAAGTTCCCTCTCAACTTCTTTGCACCACAAGTGTGCCCTCTGAGCATCTGACAGTTTTGTAATACTAAACTTCACTGAAGTTAAGCCCTGTTTCGCGGGGTAAGTGTTAGGATGGGAGACCAAAACAATAAACCCCTCATAAAAAACAGAAGCATCTGACCGAAAATACTATTAACGCTAACAAATGCGAACTCAGCAAGGTGCAGATTTTGTTAGCTTGCTTTATGCAAAACAAATATTGATGAAAAAGCAAAAAACTATTGATAAACAGTTTTTAGAAAGAGCAGAAGGAAGTTTCCGGGACGGTCGATCGAGAATGAAATATTTACGACATGAAAACAACATTAATTTTGAACCGTGAATATCAATA
>NW_027180229.1:181737-186737 GCF_036669925.1 Montipora capricornis | reverse complement strand
GAGAACCCAACACGAATTGGCACAAGCGACGAATAAAGGAATCCCCGAGAACTAGAACACGGGGGAGAGCCATCAAATACGTACTAGAGACATAAAAGGGAGAAAAAATGGGGTACTCGCCTAAAAATTCCGAGTTCCAAAAATTGCGAAAAATCCGAGTTCCAATAGATAAGCAAATTGTGATGGTGTGCGGCTGAAAAGGGGTGAGCGCGATGTAACGCGCGCTTATATATGTATGTCACTGGTAGGGTGCTAGATTCTGATTGGAAGAAAACGTGAACCACGAGGTACCTCCCTCCTGAGCATGCGTACCACTGTTTAAACAAAAACCTTGCCATAAACACCCATTATGATAACGTCATAATGGTCTCTTATATTTCTACGTTGTATCGGCCCTAGCTTGCGCAAAATATTTAGTTCCGTCGAGAAAGAGCCCAAGCTCAAATTTTGCCAACATGGAAGGGTCGTTAAAAATCGTCTGGTGTAACACATCGTTGCCGCAAAAAAGTTGCGTTTAAAGTTGTCTCTTGTAACATGGATAAAACGTACAACGGCGTTAAAAATCGGCTCGTGTAACATCACCTTAAAGTTAGCAGAAATTAATCATCATCATCATCATTTTCGTTGCCCTCATCATCATCATCATCATTATTATTATTATTATTATTATTATTATTATTATTATTATTTTATTTATTTATTTTTTATTTTTTTATTATATATATATATATATACCGTAGAATGAAGAAATGAAACCCATCCCGTTAATCAACTGATTAATTATAGCGAATGAAAAACATGAAGAATTGCCCTGAGCGTGATTTGAACCCACGTCCCCCTGAATACCAGTAGGGTGTGATGACCACTACACCATCAGGACAACCACGCTGGCAACGCAGCTATCGAGACAGTGAATTGGCTTATCGTGAGTATCCCGGGATTCTTTCACGGGTGGGATGGGAAAGCCTAAACCCCTTCATAGCCTTAAACCTAAGGATCGACTAACGATTCACAGGCAAACACCAACTTAGGCATCAGCTAATCAGAGGGATCAAGTTAAGTAATGGTCCGGCTAAGAAGCAGGCAGAAAAACAATAGCCCGCGGCAATAGCGTCGGTTAGTTAAAATGTGCCAACATTTTTAATCAAATTAAGTTCGGCTGTTCCCATTGGTGTAAGCCGCTAAAAGCGCGAAATTTGAATTTCAATGAAAAATGTAATCGACTTGCCGTCTAAAAAATTAGATTCTGTCTCGTAGAACAAATCATTATGCCTTCAAAAACTATGTTTGTAAATATCGTCAAGATTCTATGCGCCATTTGCCGATTGGCGAATGGCGCATAGAACAATGCCCAAATTTGGCCGAGAGACAGAGATCAAGGGCATGGGGAAGAAGAAATCCAAAAAAGGCTTTTTTTTCATTTTTTCCTCATCTTTTTTCGACATTTTCCGATATTAGCCAATCAGATGCCTCGATTGGAGCAGCAGCTTCTAAGTACTTTTGCCGCTGGGCTGCCTGCTTCTTAGCCGGACCATTACTTAATGATGCAGGCTTATTTATATAGACCGTAGAATGAAGAAATGAAACCCATCCCGTTAATCAACTGATTAATTATAGCGAATGAAAAACATGAAGAATTGCCCTGAGCGGGATTTGAACCCACGTCCCCCTGAATACCGGTAGGGTGTGATGACCACTACACCATGGTTTCAAGTGAACTAGTTTTCGTTCATATATTCGATCTACAGATCTGTTTCGTGGGAGTGTATCCCACTCGTCAGGACCTAGATGACAATGTTAATTCGTGGGTTTTTATATACCATTCCCTTGAAATTACAATAATTAGGTGTTTTATGTAAAAATTTGTTTGCATGCCTACAAGTGTTCGCAAGAACCAGTGCCTTACTAAGGGCATCGTATACCAAGCCATCGTAACAACAGAGCAGGGGAGTGAATGCTACGTGGGTTTAACCGACACAGACTTTAAGTCTAGATTTGCCAATCACAAACAATCATTTAGAAATGAAGTATACAGCAACCAAACTGAGCTCAGCAAGCATGTGTGGCAGTTAAAGGAAGCGGGAGTAGATTACACGATCAGATGGAAAATTCTTGATAAGGCACAGGCATACTCTAATGCAACCAAAAGATGCAAATTGTGCACGCTAGAAAAGTTCTACATTATATGTAAACAAGAGCTTGCCACCCTCAACAAAAGAACAGAACTTGCGAACACTTGTAGGCATGCAAACAAATTTTTACTAAAAAACACCTAATTATTGTAATTTCAAGGGAATGGTATATAAAAACCCACGAATTGACATTGTCATCTAGGTCCTGACGAGTGGGATACACTCCCACGAAACAGATCTGTAGATCGAATATATGAACGAAAACTAGTTCACTTTCTCTTACTAGACGAAGCTCCAATATTGTCGAGCACTCTTGAGGAAAAATCGGTCACATATCCAGTGTTTGTTTGTTTGTGTGTATATATATATCTATATATATATATATTATATATATATATATATATATATATGAATAATCAGGACACGATCATACTTTTGCCTCTGGTTTTCATACAGGCCAATAAGCGCAACGAGTTGATTAGTAAATGTAGACACAATGAGAAATACCTATTGAAGAACGTTAGGTAAATAGGAGCGTGCAACACGAACGGCCATGTATGACTAAAAAGCGGTAATCTTCAACGAATAAAATCACTCTCGGTTACACACTGATGAGTGCAGGACAAACTAAACGTCCTGTACGAAACAGGCCTGTATGAAAACCAGAGACAAAAGTATGATCGTGTCCTGATTATTCATTCATTTATAATTGCCCTACCGCATGGTATAGAGCACTCTTAGTACAGCAAATACAAGCTTACTTTACGTATATATATATATATATATATATATATATATAGATATATATAGATATGTAGACTTGAACTAGGTCAAAAACATTTATTTGCTACTCTGAGTTTCATGCTTCTCACGAAGCAATCATCAGGCAACTGCCAAAAAGAAGGAATACATGGTGTTTTGCAGTGATTTAGAAAATAACGGTAGCAATCCACTATAGGCTGGGGTGCATAGCAACGGTTAAACAATACAAACTGTTTCCAGTGAGCTGCTAAAAATAAGCCTTAAATAATTACGCTATTGAGAAGGAATTTCTTTGCATGTCTGCAACTTGTTACAAGCTCATTTCTGTTGTTAAGGGTCGCCAAATCTGGTCTACAAATTATATAGTATTTCTCCCACAGACATAAATTACACTTCTTCGTTACATTTGAATAGGATCTCGCATGCCTAACAATCCGCCATTTAATGTGATAGTCGACTTTCTTGTCTTTCAAACCCCATACATATTTACTGAGTTCAGTGGAATTTCTGTAGCGTTCATTTCTAAAGGAACATGTGTGGTTTCTATAACGTGATTTGAATGATGTGTCGCAAAGACCGATGTAAGTTTGCTTTGACTGAGATGTTGTGACCTCTGCTTGATAGATAGTATTCCGCACGTTGCACTTTCCGTCTAGAGGGCAGGATCTTTTGTCACGGCAGTTGCAAGTGTTGATAGTTTGAGCGGGTGGATTTGATGACTTGTTAATGACGGCTTTATTTTGGTTGGAGATAATTGTTTTTACATTGCTCATGCAGCTATAACTAATTTTGAGAGTGTTCCGGTTGAAAATTCTGTAGCTAAAAAACTTGGATTAGACAACCGTATCGAAAAACTTGCAGAGAATGAAGCTTTCATAACCTTGAAAGATCACAAACCTGAATTTCACGACCATCCAACATGCCGCCTTATCAACCCCTCCAAATCCGAGATTGGTATAATTAGTAAGCGCATTTTAGACCAGATCAACACCACCATAATCCAAAAGACACAAATCAATCAGTGGAAAAATACGACCAGCGTACTGAACTGGTTCAACGCCCTACAGCACAAAGAAAACCTCTCATTCATATGCTTTGATGTATGTGACTTCTACCCCTCTATCACGGAAAAACTGCTTGCCAAAGCACTCGACTTCGCCAATAACTACAGACCCATCAGTGCCGACGAGAGAGAAATCATTTTCCTCTCCAAGCAATCTCTACTGTTTTCCAATGACTGCCCTTGGGAGAAAAAATCCTCTGCCAGCCGATTCGACATAACAATGGGATCTTTCGATGGCGCTGAAACATGCGAACTAGTGGGTTGTTATTTATTGTCCTGTCTAACCAAAAAGTATGGCAACAGCATCGGCCTGTATAGAGACGACGGTTTGGCAGTTTTTAACTCAAACCCTCAACAGATCGAAAGAATCAAGAAGGGCTTCTGCCAAATTTTCCGTGAAAACGACTTAAAGATCACAGTCGAAGCAAACATCACCAAAGTAAATTTCTTAGACGTCACCCTTGACCTCCAATCTGGAAAGCATTATCCCTACACAAAAGAAGGAAACATCCCACTCTACGTTCACAAGAAATCCAATCACCCCCCATCCATCCTAAAGAACATACCGGAATCCATAAACAAGCGCCTCTCTGAAATTTCTTCCGACAAAGAATCATTTGATAAAGCGAAAGAAACCTACGAAGATGCACTCAACAAGAGCGGCTACATATATAATCTAACCTACAGAAAAACAACTCCAGAAACCAAACACCGCAAGAATAGGCCTAGAAACATCACCTGGTTCAATCCTCCGTACAGCCAAAACGTCAAAACAAAAGTTGGAAAGTGTTTCCTCACCCTAATCGGCAAGCACTTCCCAAAATCACACCCTTTACACAGAATTTTCAACCGGAACACTCTCAAAATTAGTTATAGCTGCATGAGCAATGTAAAAACAATTATCTCCAACCAAAATAAAGCCGTCATTAACAAGTCATCAAATCCACCCGCTCAAACTATCAACACTTGCAACTGCCGTGACAAAAGATCCTGCCCTCTAGACGGAAAGTGCAACGTGCGGAATACTATCTATCAAGCAGAGG
>NW_027180229.1:150000-169699 GCF_036669925.1 Montipora capricornis | reverse complement strand
CCATCTATTTTCATTTTCTGTAAAGTAAAAGTAAAAATAATTTTTTTTCACAATGAAAAAATGCTACATCCTCTCTGGTCAGCACACAATAATTCACAGGGCACCACTAAACGTGACAACAAATGTGAACGTCCTTGTTTTTAAACCCTAACATGGTGACATTGACAATGAAAAGTATTAGTTGACCTTTGATGCTAATCCCACATGGCATAGTCATATATATCTATGTATTTTCAAGTGGTTAAAAAACTTCTTATTATCCCATCTATCCCGCCAAAAACAAATCGATTATCTCGATATATAATATACCTCTACCAAACCCAGTTACAAACTGCCCCGGGGAATGAAAAATAAGAAACAAAAGGTCAACCTTTCACCTAATGCTACCCTTCTTTCCCGCCTGAAAGCATGTTTATACAAATGAGTTCGTGAACAGCCTTCCATTGATCGAACGCATTGCCAAGGCAATTTCGCTCCAAAGTATTCTACGGGTTCGTTTGTCGAGCCTAGAATCACTATTGCGGGTGACATTTTTCTATTATAGAGTAAAATCATACGCCCAGAATGACACAAAGACCCAAACGCGAGATCGCGTGCCAAAAACACATCATACAAAATCTCACAATGTGGCCACCACGAGTAGCACTTTAGCTTTGTTGCGTGTTTATCTGGTGTGGAACAATGTAAACTGGGGTGAACAAGTAAGTTACAAGTCATTACCCGTAAGACTTTAAATATAAAGTCCGCACAAACAAAGCACTTGATAAAGTAATTAACCCCTTATATCCGCTTTTGTTTGTAGCACTACTTACCCGAAAAATTTGAAGCATAGGCTGCAAAGCCGTTGTCTGTCAGCCAAAGTCTTGACCTCTTCAATAGTTGGACCATTTTTTTTTGAAGAAAGTGAAAAGGAGTTAAAGGTAAGCAAATGCGATTTAAGCAAAAGAAAGAGACAACCACAATGGACAAACTCCAACAGCAAATGGCGCTCAGATTAACGTTCTCAAAACTGAAAACTGGTTTTGCGGTCGGTCTTCGTGCGCTATTTTGTGACAGCTATTGGCTCGTGAGGAGGTGTCGTCGCGTGATGTTCCCATAGTTCCGCTTTTCTCGTGACGCTTCAACAATAACTTCGCGCAATTTCTATATATTTTGTCAATAATGGAATCATATCATTTGGAAGAGTGATAAAATGATAATTACTCGTGTCCCTTTTGCACTGGATTTCTTGGCCATTCCTTTAAGAAGCTTCTCAAACTCATTAATAATTCATAAAGTCAACTACAAATCACTGCATGTATACCACATCACGTGCATGTGTTTGGATACCCAATGAAAAACAATATACCACTCTCCAGTGAAAGTGGTATATACCACTTAAATATGCACGATGACAACTTGCACAAAATCAATGAATATTTATTACAGACATCTCTGTAATGGCCGTGTCCAAAGTTTGTACTCCTTCTTCAAAGTCTTTCGTGGTAAAAAAGCCGCCTTACACGACCATTTGGTTTTATAAGCTGTTGATTTCGGTACTGCGTTATCAACACTTTTCTTCTCATCCACCACACTTTCGGCTGCCGAAATCTCTCGAAAGACTTTGTTGCAGTATACATCCTGACTAAACCACAACTGAACTTGTAAATGCAACTTTTACATCTCAGAATAAATCAAATCGCATCATAAATGCAAATTAATTAAGCGGTGAAAAAAAATCTTTGATATTGAAATTATCCAGGAAGGAATGTTAGATAGCGAACAATTCTAATTGGAAGTCTTTGTTTATGACTTGTGATCATGAGAAGTTATTTCCAAAACTCGTGCTTCGTGTTTCATCGGGGTATCCAAACACCTCGAAACAATAAAAGCACTCGGCCTACGGCCTTGTGCTTTCATTTGTTTCTCGGGTTTGGATACCCCGATGAAACACTCGCTCTCGTTTTGGAAATAGTACTTCTTGGACACATAAAGTTCATTCACAGTCACGAACCGAACTTTTCGATAAGATGCGGTGATTGTGGTCAATCATTTCGGAAATTTTCATCGTTTAAAACACATATAAGGAGAGAACAGGAAAAAAAAACGAGAGCCGAACGTGGTGTGCTTGGAGAGGAGGTTGAGGAAAATGAAGACAACGCAAGTTTAAGTGATGATGAGCGCGATTTTGATGAAGAGGAAGAAACAAAGGACTACATTCACGATGTCACGAAATTTCTAGCTTTGTTTCTTTTGAAAACGAAGGAAGAAAACCAACTAAATCAGCAAACTATAAATGCTATTCTTGATAACACAGAGGATGTGGTTGAGAGCAGTGTCCAATGCCTCAAAGACAAAATAATTGCCTGCTTGACGAACAATGAAATACAGGTTGCGGATGTGGTTGGTTTGAATGACATACTTGTGGAGCCAAGCATCTTTTCACGTGCCAGAGGTCCTCTTGCAAATGAATATTTGCAGATGAAATACTACGTAGAAAACTTCGACTTAGTGGTAAGACCATGGAGTTCAGGTATTTTGCTTTTTTTTTTTCCTGGGTAGTTTGACCTTTGTTAGTGTAACGCAAGTGTCAACCTTCAGCTCGGGGGGAGGATGGGGGAGTTGGAGGGGTGGATGGGCTACCACGGGATTTTAATTGTGAGATCTGTCCTCAGGGTAGGGATTTTGATTGCACTTAGGACATTTGACTTCCTTCACTTGCCGCCAGATGGGGATGTTGACCAATATTACTTTCTCCAGGGGATGGAGAATTTGAATTTTTTCAGAGAAAACCTCAAAATTCCCACACCCATGACCAACCCCCTCCCTTCCCACACCCTCAGGGTTAACATTAATAGGTGCATAATGGTATGAGAATTGTCTCATTATGATATTCAAAAGTGCTCTGTTGGTCTTTTGCAGTAATTGTCCAGTAACACCATCAACATTTATAACCATGTTTTTATTGGTAACCACTGGTAGAGCAATAAAAATATGTATTTTTTTCTTACAGGAGCCTCAAGAGATAGTCTTAAGCCGGCATGCAGAGTACCATGTAGTCAAAGGACGCCAAAGATTAAGGATTGTCTAAGAAACGTATCACTACATCCCAATAGTGAAGACACTTCAAGCTTTGCTCAAGCACCCAGAAGTTCTTTCTGAGGTAACTTATTCCCATACAAGATGATGTGCATGTGAAAATACACACATATGCTTTCTTAATGTTTAAGCCCTCTTCACATACAGTGGTCCCGTAAAATCAGTCCCAACATGCGCGAAAGCTCGTGAACAGGAAATTCTTTCCTGTGGCAACTGACCCATTTTCTGGGAACAAGGTCCAACTGGTTGTCTTTGGCAAGCTACACATCTTCTGATAACACGTTTAACCTCACGTCTTCCTTGAGTTAGCCAAACTTTCTGCCTTAAAGTTGATAATACCGTTTCTGGACCAGCATGCAACATGTTCTTATATACATCTTGCACCATCTTGGTAACTTCAGGATGTCCGTGAGGCAAGATTATTTGATGCTTGCTCTGTTCGGGAAGATCAGCAAACTGTAGTCTCCCACCAACTCTTAATACCTGATCATCTCTGTCATGATAAGGGTCCAGTTTCAGGAGGCGGCTGTTACTGGGAAAGTACCTCTCCAGCTTTCAGTTTCTCAAATTCTTCTTTGTAGACCACTTCCTGCACCCACATACAACATTTAATCTTGGCTTGCCTCACCTCGTCCGCTGACAGTTCCCTTTCGCAAGACCTAGACTTAGTCTTAAACAATTTGACCGCTCTCAATACATAAGCAGTTACTCGAATCAACTTTAACCATGTCCCGTAGCGTGACATATCAATCAGTGGTTCTGCAACGCCTGCTGTATACACATGGGTAGTTCCTTTTTCCTCACAAGCTTCGGTGGGAGCAGCTTCGTTTTTGGGTTGAGCGGGTAGTGGTTCACAAGGCGAAGACATCCATTGGGGTCCATTCCACCACAAAGTGCTTGAAATCATATCACTACAGCTTAACCCACACGTCAAGAAGTCTGCAGGATTCTCCTTACTTCCACAATACCTCCAACACTCAGGATCCCATGTTGACTGTACCTCAGCCACACGATTGGCAACAAATGGCCTGCCCTTTTATCCAATGCAGTGCCACCATACTATCTGACCAACACACAACCCTAGCCACCTTCATTGGCCCCTACAACAAATTTTAGCAACCTGGCATTTACAACTGCTGCTAAAAGTTTCAGCCTTGGAAGTGACATCTTCTTAATGGGCGCAACTCTGGACTTCGATATTACCAGCTGTGAGGATACATTGTCTTGCTTGTCTCTTATTCGAATGTACACTGCTGTTCCATACGCCTTGGGGGAAGCATCTCCAAAACCATGCACCTCTACCAAAGAGTCTTGCATAATACCATTTCCGAAGCATCGAGGGATAGTCACATCTTTTTAGCTGCAACAACTCGGACTTCCAATTTAACCACTTTGCTTTAGTGTCGCTATCCAACGGGTCATCCCACTGTCATCCTTTTAACCACAACTCTTGGAAAAGGATTTTGGCTCTAACAGTGAAGGGTGATATCAGTCCCAGTGGGTCAAACATTTTCGATGCCAGACTAAGTAGACTTCTCTTTGACATTGGATCATGGGATGAGATGATTCCACTTGGTGCGAGGAATCTAAAGTGGTCAGAGTTCAAGTCCCATGACACGCCAAGTGCTTTTAGGGGGTCGGTCGAATTGAACTCCATGAATGGCGATGAGGCTCTTTTAGCTGGGTCAATAGCATCCATTACTAGCTCTGAGTTACTTTCCCACTTGGTCAAATTGAATGCCGCTGTCATCATAATTTCTGACATTTCTTGTTGAAGCTTCAAAGTTGAATCTACTGTATCGGCTCCTGTCAGGCAGTCATCGACATACATATTTTGTAAAATTTCTTCTACTGCATACGGGGACATTTCTTTGTATTTGTTTACATGAGCGTGGACTGTAGCAATTGCAAGGAAAGGACTTGCGTTCACACCGAAAGTCTCTGCATTCTGTACACCTTTGGTGCTTCGTTAGGCTGTAAATCTCTCCACAGGTAGCGGTGAACATCTCTGTCCTCTGGTGCTAGTTTGACTTGCAGAAACATCTTTTCAATGTCTGCTATGAGACCAATTTTGTGTGTTCTAAATCGAATCAGTACAGATGCAAGGTTCGGCTGTAAAGGAAGACCAGGAAGAATACAATCGTTAAGGGAAGCATCACCTCCTTCTTGTGCGGAAGCATCAAATACGATTCTGCATTTTGTCATTCTTTTGTCATCACAAAATACAGCATGATGCGGTAAGTACCGCACAGTTCCATCACTCTGATCAGGTACTTCCTCTGCAAAACCTTTCTCTACATATTCGTTGATCGCTGTTTTGTAAGCCTTAGCTTTCACAGGGTCTTGCCTTAACTTTCTTTCAACACTTTCCAGGCGTCTCAAAGCTTGTACATGATTACTTTCTAGCTTTGGAGGATCTCGTTTCCATGTTAGTCGCACCTCATAGTTATGTCCATCAAAGTTCAATCCTCTATTGAAGTCAGCAACAGCACATTCTTCCTCTTGTGACATAACAGGGTCCTCGATCTCTGCAATACTAATTGATTCCAGTTCCCAGAATCTTTTCAATGTTTCGTTAACTCCACCGTTTTCTACAACTGTCAGCATGGATAAAGATTGCCTTGATTGGCGGTTTACTTGTCCCGTGACAATCCAGCCGAGGCAAGATTCCACAGCAACAAGTGACTCACTGGAACTATCTCTCTTACAGACCCCAGTCACAAATGAGTAGTAGTGGTCTGCACCAATAAGAACATCTACTTGAACTGAACCACGAGGATAACTATCTGCAAGAGTTAAGCCTTGAAGATGAGAGTTCTTATGGAAGTCCATCTGTACTGGCCCGAGAGGATTACAAATTTTGGAAATAGAAAGGGCCTCTATCTCCACCTTTGAATCTTCCTTAATTGGTGAAAGGGTAAATTTCACTCTTTGGAATCTCTTCGTTTCGCTGGTTCCCCACCTAGCGTTGTGACACTTAATAGCTCTGAGGGACCTTGCAGGTCAAGGGCCTCTGCAATGTTCTTTCGTATATACGAACGTTGACTCCCTGAATCTAGTAAAACACGGACTGTCATTTCTTCACCCTTAACAATTAACCTCGCCAATGCTGTCTGTAGGAGTGTTTCTCTCATAGGTAATGCAGGCTTAGTTCAAGCCAATCCACTTAAACTAGTGTTGCTTAGGTGCCGAGGTGTAACAACTGACTGCTGCCCATGCAATAACCAGTGATGTCGGTGACCACAATTCGCTACAGAACACTTAGGATGGCGACAAATTCTGGAGAAGTGCTTGTGGTTGCTAGGTTTTAAACAATTGAAACACAGTTTGTTCTCTTGCACTAGTTTCCATCTGCCATCAAGTGATTTTTCATTAAACATTGGGCAATTTTGTGAGTCATGATCTGCCTTGCAGAAATTACAATTTGGCTGTGTTGGAGGGCGTGTTTCACCAAGTAGTGCAAAAGCAGTATACATCTCATTCTCACCACCCATTTTGGGAGATGAAGACTTTCTTCGGTTTTCTTTACCTTTATCAAAACTTTGATTGCCTGGGGTGATGTTCCCATTTGAACTTCTTTCTCCTGCTTCTTTGGACACAACTTGTCGGTTAAGAAATTTAAAGAACAATTCAAGGCCTATTTCATCTTCTTGAGTGTCTGCAAGTGTCAACTCCCATTTTTCCAATAACTGAGGTGGTAACTTGGTCTCAAAAAGGGGTAACAAAATACATCCATGGCTCATTGGATCTTCTCCAAGAGCCTCTAAAGCTCTAGTTCTGTTCATAAAGGTATCATAGAGATCTCTGAGGGAGGATGCATTAACAACTGACTTAGCATCCATCTTGATGACAGATTTCACTAGAAATGAGATGATCATACGTTTTCTTCCATACCTGTGTTTAAGGCATTCAACAGCTGCTTCATAATTTGCTCCGGTTACTTCATATCCGTCTATTGCTTTCAAGGCATTTCCAGTCAGCACCGAGCGTAGATGAGTAAACTTCTGAACATTTGGTAAATCAACATTGTTATGCACTGCAGCTTCAAACTGATCCTAGAAGTTTTGAAATTTCAACACATCGCCATTAAACTTTGGCAACTCAATTCTCGGTAATTTCAGATTTGAGGATACACGACTGTCACTGTATGCAATATCCTTCGAGGAGTGATCTCCCACATCGCAATCTTTATTTAGGAATTCATGAGCAGCATCCCCAGCTTTATCTACTTCACTCAGAATTTTTCCCCATCTTCGGAGTTCCTCCTCTATCATATCCTCTGCAACAAGCGTGATTAATTCATTTCTCAGTTGAAGATAATTCTCACGGTACACAGTTAGCCTTTCAATTCTAAACTGCACTTTGATTTTGTTGCTTGCCTTTTGACTTAGATACAAAATATCCTGAATCAACGCATCCATATCCATTTGCAAGGCTCTGGCTTTACGTCTAATTGAACTAACCTCCTGAATTTCAACTTGACTTTTCACTTGAAGAGGTTCCTTCGAAGCCTCAGCTAAATTCGAACTGACTTCGAATCATGCTGAGCGCTCACTAACCTTTCCACTAAGAGTTTTCTCTTTGCAGTAGTCGGCAATCCCTTTTTTCCAAGCATTTCACGAATTTGGTCGACTGTGAGTTGAGATAAATCTTCCATTTTGCTCGAGGAACCGGTGGCCATGTGGTTGCAACTGATGACCTTGCGAATAATTACAAATTTACTGCTGAAATATCTCCTTGACTCCGGCTGTGAAGGACCATGTTAGGAATTACGACGAGACACTGAAGCGTAACACAACTTTAATCCACTGGACTCGGCTACACATCGATTTACAAAGGGGATGTATAGGAGTGAAATTCTGCGACATACAAAAACCTCCGATAACAAGAGCGGGAACAACAATGAAAGTCACATGACACTCTAAGTCCTACACACTAGGGTGGGGTTAGTATAACTATTCACAGGTCCAATCTCTCAGGCTTCTTTATCACTCTTCCAGTACGAGTACGGGCTGTAACAACCAGTTAGAAGGAGTCTTGCCACTTCAAATAAAACTGCTGCTTCAAAAGTACATTACAGGGGAGAAGTATTTTACACTTGACCTGCTGAATGAAAGAATAGCAGGATTCAGTTATCCTTCTGTAGATGGAAGCAACAAACCAAGTGCTATCAAACAGCAGACATTGGCATCTGAAGCTGCATCTTTAAGTCAATCAGGTATTAGCTACCACAAAAAGTAAATTTTGAATGATTGTGTACTGGCTTTTGAAAACATTACCCAAAAGTACTGAAGAAGAAATTGTATTTGCACCAAGAACAAGCATTCAGCTAGCAGCATATCTTGCAGTTCTCATTGAAGAGTATCTTGAGGGATTCAAAGAACTTCATGAGAGACGACACCTTCCAAAGTACCACAACATGGTCCACTACCCAACGCAAATTGCTAGGTACTTCTAGAATAAACTTTTCAAGGGTGAGGTTATCCAATGTCCACTAAAGAAAAATTCTTAGGGGGAGAAATATGATCTAGACTAAAACAGAACATTGTTACTTATATTTTGAAGTCATTTAATTAGTAAAGGTTGAACTTCATATTTGTTGGTGTTAATTTGTAGCAGAGGGCCACTGGTGAGAAACTGGGCGATGCGATTTGAAGAAAAGCATCACTACTTCAAGAGGCTAGCTGACAGCAACAATTTTAAGAATATTACTTATTCTTTGGCCAAGTGCCAGCAGGCTTTGCAAGCATACTTGCTACAGTCCTCGGCAGGAAACTTCTTGCGAATGTCTTTGGAAGTCGGACCAGGTACAGAATATTTAATAAATGAGTCTCTTATTTGTTACACTGAAAAAACAAAGTTCTAGAATATCAGCATAGATCAATTACATTGCATTATTGGTTGTGATCAATCATCTGCCTGGAAATGCAAATGTTTTGAGCTAACAATAAAAACAATAATTCAACCAGTGTGCATTCAGTTTACAAAATTGAGAGAAACACCCAGCTTCCCCCCTTTCTGCTATTAACAATGGTTATGCTCAAGTAAAAGTTATATAAAAGACAGGCATCCATATTAAGTATTTTGAATAGTATTACAAAGAAACTTAAGTAATTTACTTACTGAATTAAAATTCCAATGATATTAATTTCCATATTCTCTTTGATTATCTTACTTAAGGAACAAAGACAACTGTTCATGACAGTGGCTATAAGGAAGAATTGCAAGAGACGTATCCAGAAATAAGTGATGATTGTGCTTTGGCAATGTGAGTATCGTTAATATCTTTATGAAGATGTGCTTAATTTGCACTGCAATAACAAGCTAAGTGCATACTGTGCAGTGCACTTTGGAACATTATCAGTTTAGACTACTCAATATAATTTTTAAATATTTACTTAAGTGGAATATACAATTTAAGCACATAAATATTACAATATAAATGTCATCCTTACTGAATAAAGCTAGTTAGACTGTTAACCTCCAAGGGCAGCTTCACCCTTTTTCATTGGTTCTATGTTCTTTTATTGAATTTTATATATATATATATATATATATAGAGAGAGAGAGAGAGAGAGAGAGAGAGAGAGAGAGAGAGAGAGAGAGAGAGAGAGAGAGAGATTGAAGGGCACTTTGGTAACGTGAAATGGGGCACTTTTGTAACGTTGGGGCACTTTCGTAACGTGGAGTCGGGCACTTTGGTAACTTTAGGGCACTTTAGTAACGTACGGTAAGGCACTTTGGTAACGTTAGGGCACTTTAGTAACGTAGGGTCGGGCACTTTGGTAACTTTAGGGCACTTTAGTAACGTGGGGTCGGGCACTTTGGTAACGTCAAAATACCACTAAGCCACTATCTTTTCCCATGCTTTACATCTTCTTTAAAAAGCCGAATGAGGTACAAAAACAAGAACATTCTAGTGATGTGCCTTAAAGTAAGACATAATTAAATTTCTTGGTTGCTTTACAGGCCTCTGACAGACGTTGCCAAATAAAGATTTAGGGCATGGGGAGGAGTAATTTATTGTTGAAGATCAACCCTCCCTTAATTTTGTTCATGTTGCCAAAGTATTGCTTTCTAGCCTTGACAAGGGACTGAGCGATCAAGTCAGGTTTTTAAGTTAATGTTCCATCCATCACCAAGACAATTAAAGTTCCATCAATGAACTTACGCGTATCGTTCGCATTGTTAATTTCAACTTTTTCAAAGAAGTTGTCGTACGGTACTTGATGAAAATCAAAATAGGGCGTTTGACTTAGGAATTCAGAGTGTGTGCACACAGCAACCCCTGACAGGCAATCAATAAAACAAATAAAACAAAAACAAACAATAATTGAGTGTTTATGTATTGTAATTTCCAAAACCGGGTGTTGTTAGAGGCCATTTATTTTAAATTTAATTATGGAACCCATCCTGAATTGAAAATACCGCATTGTTACAGCTTAAGTATTAAGTGTGATAATGTAAACATGAAAGCATGCAATAATAGCTCATCCAATAATTTAAACTGCCAATCCTAACACCGAAAAATCATTCTTTAAGAATCTCATGCTACTTGAACCTATTGTAGGTTTTTTTTAACCTTTACAAAAAGCGGAAAGCAAAATTTCCACTAATAAAGAGCACCCATACTAACAGTAATCTTAAACCACCCAAAAGGATGCCTTTAAAGTGCTCCTATGATCAAAAAATTCACTTTCCTTTTTCTTTCAGATTTTGAAAGCGTGTTTGCTTGAGACGTGAGTGGCAAAATCTTGAGCTTCAAATTTTATGCAAAGGCTGTTTTCTTTGAGGGCAAGTTTAGGATTTCACAGTCCGACATTATTCACGTTCAAGAATGACCGATTTATACCTCAGAGGGTTGGATCGCGGATAAGATGGCGTCAAATACTCTCTAGCTTAAAATTGCAGCATGTAAACGCAGCTTATTATTTTAAAGTCTGAAAGTTCGAAACTCCTGTAGTGCATCATGTATTAATTTAGGCGCGTGCACACAAAATGCATTTTTAAACTAGTGAGCCTTTGACGTTATCTTATCCTTGATCCAGCTCTCTCAAGATTTTAAAGTTGGTAATGGCGGACCATTACTTAGGAAAATTTCAGTCAAAAGAAATAAAGGCTTAAAACTTCGGTCACTTGGTGTTCACTTATCGCAGTTTTAAAATACAAAGAAACAGTACAATGGATTTTTGGTCATAGTAGCACTTTAAAATGAAAAGCTTAGCGTTAATTCCTTAGGTCTTTCTAGACCCCCTAACCTTCACAAAAAGACGAAAGGATAAATCTTTCATAATTTCATGAAAACGCCATCGCTTCAAAGTCTTTGCAACAATTCAATTACTGATTTCTTAACTACATAACCTTTGCAAAATAAGAAAAACGAAATGTCAAAAGTAACCACCTCTCAAAAAGCCGATTTCTTTAAGATATCTCGTGGTATTTGAAAGGTTTTGAGACATTTCCAGCCTTTGCTGATTTCTCATCTACTTAACCTTAACAAGAAAACGAAAAGCGAAAATTTCAATAATTAAAAGCGCCAATGTTAACAACTACCTTAAGAACAGAAGTTTAGTCTTTGTATTGATGTGCTCCGCTTTGTTTTTTTCTGAAGCACTTTTACAATCACATTTATTTTGTACATGCCAATTGTTCGAGATTCTTCCTCTCCCATCACTCATTACAAAGAAGGCGACGCGCACTCTTAACCTTAGACGTAAGTTGTACAGCTGCTCAAAAGAAGTCAAAGCCCGCGCTTTTCTTTCATTAGTTCGACCTACGTTATCATATGCTTCCAGTGTGTGGGACCCGTACACCCAAATAAACATCAATCAGCTTGAAATGGTTCAGAGACGTGCTGCTCGCTTTGTATTCAAGAACTATTTGCGTCATGTCAGTGTTACTGCCCTAATTAAGGAACTTGGCTGGTCTGAACTATCCAGCGTCAGAAAGCGCGACCGCCTATGTATGATGTTCAAAATAGTTAATAACCTAATTCCTATTAACTTCAACGACCACTTAAGCTATTGTAAAACTGTAACCAGCCGTAATCATGCTAAAAAGCTTAACATTCTTGCTCCCCGCACAGACACTTATAAATTCTCTTTTTTTCCCAAGAACTATACCTGCCTGCCTTTGTAGCAAGCACCGCATCTTTCAATGCCTTTAGGCACCTAGTTGCGGTCGAGGCTATAGTAGCGATTAATTTTCTTGCAACATAACATTTTCCAAGTAATTACACTGAAACTGAAACTGAAGCTGTTTTCCTCCCGCACATCAATTTGGCGACTGACGACACGACTCTAAACTTCTAGAGAGCTATACTGGCCAGTGGAACTTTTCTGTTCTGAAGACTATATTCCACTGTTGATCAGAACCATTCACCCACAGCCCGAGTCTATTCCTAATTATTCTTAATGGCAATAAAAAAGACTTAGCGAAAACGCTCGAAAATCTTGTTTCATGTGAAAATGACCTGTTCGGACTGCAAGATTTGACTCTTGTCTGGTTTTTAGAGTTCAGCCCACCTTATACGCTTTTACTCTTACTCTCCAAGATCAACAAAATGACAGTGATTATGCTTCTATTTTCAATGCCTTTCAGTAGAATGCAAACTCTGAAACTCATGGAAAGTGTTGTGTTTTTAGATTGGAATCAAACATCGTGCAGTATCAATTTTCCTCCCCTTCTTTTCTGTTTAAAGTTAAAGCACTAGGGATAATTGAGTGCAGCAAAAAAAATAAATACGTCATTTCAGAGAGTTGATTTTCAAATTGTACAAGATAATTAATTTGTGCATTAATACTGAAAGGCGCCTGAGAAATTAAACTTGGGACATCCTAATTCAATTGCTTTACCTGCAAGAGTTATTTTTAATTAATCTCCTTTCATATTTCAGGCGGTTCACAAGTTGATTTATGGAAAATTTGTTGAGAAGCTCCTTTCCCTCTTCTTCTTTTTCAAGACGTTTCTTAATGGCAGGCTTTGAAACAACACCTCCTCTAACCATAGTACCACACATTCGTAGAAGTACCTTCCTTTCGTTATCACTGAAAATATTCTTGCTAAGGTAACTTGAATTTGATGGTCCAACAACATCTGATGAATTGCAGGATTCTTTCGCGTCAGAAGCTTTAAAGAAGCGTGACATTTTAGCAGAAAGAGTTTCTACCTGTTCAGGAGGCTCAGTTTCAGGCATACAATCTGCAGCTTTGTCACTCTCGGGATTAGATGTACTGTTGCGCCATTCACTTCTAATTCGATCGCACACTCTCTTAGCATCCAGTTGCTCTAGAGCAGCATGGCCTTGTATTTTTCCCCTCACGACTTCCATAGTGACTGACTTTTCTTTGATTTCCTCTGAAAACAGCTCTTTGATAGCATTCACATCCTCTTCCTTCCATGTCAAACGCTCCTTCGTCAAACATTCTTGGGACAAGCTCTTGGTGGCTGTTGCAGTTGTGTTATGTGACACAGGTTTCTTCTGTGGTTTTCTCATGATAGAGGAAAGGTTATTGGCAGCCTCAACACATGCCTCTTCTTTTTCACGCAGGCGATAAAACCTTTCTGCTGTGGATGGTTTGTGACCCATCAGATCAGCGAGATCACCTTTCAGGTCTTTGTGATCTTCATGCACCTTTGTCACGGTTGATTTGCGAAATATTGTGGAGCAAACATGTCCTTCCATCTCCGCCTTCTGCCATGCAGAATCAATAGCTGTTGAAATTTGTCCTGATTGTAACTTCTGTCCGTTCCACGACAAGAACACAAAGGATGGTGAGTTGCTGTCCTTCTCACTGCTTGAAATCGCCACACAGCTTCGCACTTCATTGACATAGACGTCCAGGTAAGAGAATAAAGTTGGAGTCAACACAACACGGGCGGGTCCATGTACGTCAGCAGTTTTGTGGTTCTTCACACTTATTAACATGCTTCCTTGATTGGTCTTTTTGACTTTCTTGAACTCCTCAATGGTCATATTAGCTAACACTCCAGACCTATGAGCATTTGCAATCGTCATTTCCGTCAGAATGAAATCTCTTATCAGAGTGTACATAGACTGATTTACTTCAAGCGCATGCGCTCCACTCAGTTGGCCAATATAGGAAATCGCGGTTCTTGCAGATTCACTACGTTCAAACTTTGACACCATTTCTGGCGTAACTAACTTTTCAAGATCTTCATTTTGTTTTTCTAAATGTCTGCGGTTACTATCCTTCTTGTAGGAGGATGACCATAGACGTGCTTTTTCTTCAATTTTTTGGATCGTGTCTGCATTAACTGTTACGCTTGATGGCTCCTCTGTTCTAACAAAGGAGCAAAAGTTCCTAAGACTTAGCAAGTGAGCTTTCACTGTATCTGGCTTGTACATTTTCTCTGCATAATCTTTAAGAAATCTGTCCCGAATCAAATTCTTATTAAAGAGAGAGGACAACTTTCTCTCGGAGTCAATTGTGACAAGCATCTTACGAACTTGAGAGCAATGCTGTTTTGCCATTTTTTCATCCCTCCTTCCACCATCTGCTGTTTGTAGCCACTGGCAAAAATCCCTGAACGTTTCTTCTTCATCCATCACATTTTCTTCTTCCTCAACATTATCTGTCTCTTCTACGAGTTCCATTTCATTTTCTTCACATAACTGTTCATCCAATTCTCCCATTTCACAATCTCCTGTGTTGTTCGACGATTGTCCATGCTCTACTACAGGGTTTGATGGTACTGCATCCAATGGTTGCCATGTTTTGAAGGCACGCGCATCCCTTAAAATCTGTTTATAAACAGGAGATCCTCTTTTAATGTCCTTGTGAACTTGCTGAATGTGGTTAGGGAGGCGCTTGACCACCGCATGACATCCAGCGATAGGACAGGCCCTGTGGCGGTGATAATCCTTCCTTTTCCTCTTCTTCTTCTTCTTCTCCTGCAGAGTTTTTTCTGACAATTCAGACAATTCTGGCAGTAAAGGCTTTGAGAGGAAACTTTTCCTTATTCCAAATCTGGAAGTCGCCTTATTTGCCCTTTCTCTTGTCCATTTATGGACTTCCCTTAAATGCCGGGGAAGGTGGATGACACTCGTCTTGCAGCCTTCTAACGGGCATCTGCGTGCAACTCTTTTTGTCGTCTTTTTAACGCTTTCTTCGACTACATGGTCCTCATCGTTGCTGTCCCATCCATCACTAGAAGAATACTCCTCTGAGGCTTTCGAACATTCAGATGGAGAGTACATATCTTCGTCACTTAAACCTCCACTGTAACCATGACCTGGTTCTTCCGGATAAGTGACCCACTCATTTCTGAGGTTTTCGAGGCATTGCATGTGCTGCAGTACACAAGACAATGAGTATGTGTTAAAGATACAAGTACAATTAAAGCTACAGTGTGTATGCTAGGACTAGAAATTACTGCTAATGACTTATCCATTCATACATTTTACACCATACTGGGTAACTCCCAAACGGGAGTTATTTTTCAAAGCCAGGAGGTGGATTATCCTAATCAGGGTATTATTTTAGCTGTGGTGAACGGTGTTCACGTTTCAATGCATGGAGCATCACATCCATTAAGAGGCAGTGGGCCATTACAGGTAGGCACTGTTGCCAATAAACACTCGCGTAAATACATAAACAAAATTCATATCTTTGTGATGCTGTGGAGTATCTCTATCAACATGTATGCTGATTTCACAGACCACGTTCTACTTTACACAGTCTGAAGTCTAATGAAACTCCTACAAGTGTACTTTATACATGCCACAACAGGTTGCAAAATTGGTGAGACACTATTATAAAAAAATAATAAAAATAAAAAAACACGTTTTCTAGCTTTTCATACCTGCCGGATCTAGAATTACAACCTTTTCATCTTCCCCCCTCCCTCTCCCCCTTTCAATGTTGGGGTCATTCCACAGTATTCCGACTGTTGTGGAGGGGAAATTTAGAGGCACAGATCTTGTTATAGTTTAAATAAGAATTTGTCCTTTACTTCTCATAACCTATTGAGGCTTAAGATCATCTACAAAGCTTTACTTGCGGCTGTCCTGCTTTTCTCCAAAATGCATTTGTTAGATCATAGAGCTTAAAAATATGGCCGTTGCAGAGGGGAACAGAAAACTTGGTGTTTTGTTTGTTTTTAGTTTTATTAGCAGATTCTCTGAATTCTGAAATATTACCTAGAGTCTAGTAGGCTGATGCTTTTTCTCAATTTAGATTAATTGAAAAGATCACAAGAGGAAACTTAAATAGTTACGGTTTTCTCAATGAGGTAGGATTTGAAAACAACATCTACTGTTGCAGAGGGTAAGTTGCAGAGGGGAAAATTTGTCCAATTTTCAGAAGATCATAAGCAAGAAGTTTAAAGCGAGTGATATCATCAACACTTTAATGTTTATACAACAGTTTCACATTTGCTTTCAAATAACTGAAGTTTTTCAACATTTTGCACAATATTTGCACTGTGTCAGAAACAGTACTGTGATAAGTACTGCATACATGTAACCTTGTTAAGATTAATTGGCACAAAAACACCTTAAGATGATAAGTGATCAGAAAAACCTGACTGTGAGTTCATAAGTTCAATAATGACCACTGTTCCTTGAGTATTTTCAACATTAACAGAAAACAACCCTTCAAAAGAAGATCAGTGCCCCTGGATATAACGGAACACTTTTTTAACTTGCTCATGCTCCATAATCTTAAATGGACTGTTGCCAATCAAATGAACGTGTCCAATTTTGCATCTTGGCATTAGCATGACAAAAGAAATATAATTACATGTATTACAGCTACAGGTATTTTCACCAGTTTTGTTGTACCGACTGCCATTTTAATTTAAACACGATTTACCTTATGGATTGCTGAAACACAACCTGGGTGCTGAACTTATGATAGAAAAATGATATATCTTGTTAATGTAAACATCATAATTTTCAGTGAAATCATTATCAAAAGAGAATTTGCCTGCACAGAATTCCCCTCTGCAACAAAATTTAATGAATCTCTCTTGGCTATAGTTTAAACTAAATTTTCTTTTCAAACATAATACAACTAACCCTTGACCTAAAATTAGAAGATTTGAAAACATGAAAGTTGACTTTGTCATTTACAAATGCACCAACAAAACTTTTAGGCTTCAAAACGTTGCTGAAGAGAAAAGAGCATCCAGAAGGCTGTCTGCAGGTGCCATACTGATAGAAATGTAGAGTTTGGCCAGTGTCTAAGTTACTTAGTCTGGAGTAGTATGTGTCCCAGACCAGTTAACTAAAATTGCTGTTTTCTTTTTTATATTCTACCAACATAAAACTTTCCCCTCCGCAACAGCTGTTATCATTAGTTTACATAATTTATGATAATTTATGCATAAACAACAATTCATATCAAACAATTCTAGTTGTTTTCAAAAGCCTTATTTAACATGTTATCCATTTATCAGAAAATTGGGCAATTTAAGCAAATTTATATCTCGTCCAAATTACTGTGGAATGACAGGTTGACTGTCGAAGATTTCAGCATTTTTTTGGTATAATTTTGCTAGCAACATTGATAAGGGGGAAGGAGCTGCAGTGTGTGAGATATTAGGTAAATGAATAACACCAAAAGAAGATCAAAAATAGTGTGTCCACTATTTTTGCAACTTGTTGCAGTATTGTGTTTAGACCCTAAAACTGTAGCTACCCTTGCAAAATTATTTACACTTGTAAACGTTTCATAAAATTAATGAGCCCTTAGTCCATTGTGAACAAAAATGTTACATATATGTTGGTACACTTAAAAGTTTATTTATATTGACACTTTGAATAATAGAAAACAGAACTTGATTTCTGATAAAACAATCTAAAAAAGGGGCATTAAGCTGACCTGCCACATCATTACAAATTTGAAGGTAATCTTTTTTGAAAGTAATTCAAACTAGTTAAAACTAGGGAAGCTAAGAGATGGTCATCATTTTCATAAAGCCCCTCAGAAGCTGTCCCAGAGTTAACTCTACTTTATGCCACATAATTTTTATGATAAAAATGATTCACTAACCTTTTTAATAAGCTTTTTGTTTCCTCCCATAATGGCCTTTGCCAAATCTGATTTGGCCTCAATAACTTTGCCCATAATAGGAACCTGTATAAGATAACAGTGGGTGAATCTAAGGATGATAAATCCTAAGCCATTTACTGTTTATAAAGTAAATATTAAAAATTTTAAGCTTGGTAGTGAATGAATAACATATGATCAGCATCATCATGTCATGAACATGACACAAAAAGACTAATATTAATTTAAAGCCAGTTATTTAAACAAATTCTAACTTAGACTGAGGTTTAAAACATCAAGTAAATAAAAATGGTAATAGTGTATTTAGCACTGGGGCACTAATTGGGGGAACTGCTGTACAGAAATCAAATCAACACAATTGGTTTTTGAGGAGAGGGGACTGAAACCGCAGTACCTGGAGAAAAACTTCTTGGAGCAGGGTAGAGAACCAACAAACTCAACCCACATGTGACGCCGAGTCTGGGAATCGAACCCGGACCACATTGGTGGGAGGCGAGTGCTCTCACTACTTCTTCTTCATCGCTGTTCTCTTTGTTAATCAGATCTTGTATTACATGGGTTGTCAAACAGATAAATGATTTTATTGTCATAATGTTCAAAATGTTTCAACTTTTCTTTTCGCATAAATTCCTGAATCGCACATCAGAGTCATAAATCGGTTCAAAATCCGTCCGGACCAAAAACCACTATCATCACAGTCCTTTTGCCGAAGACAGAAACGAACGATCAGAAAAATATATAAACAGGAGAATTCTCATAGTGTTTATACCAGCTATTACCTACAAATAACTGACGGATGGCCTGTCTGATATGCAAGAAAAAACCATGAATTTTGACACATACCTTCTTCTTCGCCTCCGCCATCTTGCGATCGACCACTTGTTTCCAGTCTCTTCTCCGTTTACTACATGGAGGTCCCCTAACCCAGAGGCGCCACAGGTGTAAATTACAAAGATGTTCAGGGCATATTTTTTCCCTCGGATGTTTTACGAAGGGTTGTGTGTAAAGTAAAAGGAATCCGATGACGAAAATAGGAAATAAAGGATGAACACATCTCAACGACAACTTCTTTATTATACTCTGTGCTTTAACCTTTTTTGTCTGTTTGAGAATGATGTTGGCCTGTTGAAGTCGATGTTAACGGTCCTCAACATTATATAAGATAAGGCGTTGCTTTGCTTGGAAAGTTATCAGCACTTCTGATATGGCCCGCTTGACCGTTACAAAAGTGCCCTAATCCTTGACGAAAACAGTCATTACTCTTCTTGCCCTATGAAAAGACACTGACTAATAGAAGTGCTGTGGAATAAAAGCTTCTTTTACAGCTAATACTTAAAAACAAACAGTCTTCCAAATAACTTCAAGTGTCAATAGTTTTCTTACCATCTAAAATCTGAAAAGTAGGGCACTTATGTAACCCGGCTAACTAGCTCCAATTAAACGCCAAAATTTTCCTGAAAAGAGCTTTTTCGAACAAGTTTTCTAATGCACCATTTAAGCGAGATAATAATGGTTTTGTATGAACCGTTGTAAACCGCAGAAGCTGCAATTTCGATGACAATTCGACTTTAACGCTGTAAAGTTCA
>NW_027180229.1:125000-145000 GCF_036669925.1 Montipora capricornis | reverse complement strand
GCTCACTTGCTCACTGCTTTCAGCTACTGGGCTGACTTCAAGCATGAGAACTCGCACTTGCTTTGATGCTTTCATAGACACCATTGGCTTATCCTGTATCTTATACATACTTCTGAGCAGTGCTCACATTATGCGCCATTAAATCAGCCAGGTTACTGAGCATCTCGGTACTTTCAGCAGCCTTATGAAAACCTGAGACAGCTGACTTCGTGAACAAAGTGGAGCTTGGATTTCCACCAGGAGCCCATATGGAGCGTGCAACTTGCATACAGCGTTTTCACAAGTAGGTTTATTTTTAGACTAGCCCTTCCCGCGAATTAGGTCAAAAAACAAAGGCAGTTCCGGTTCGGTGGCCCTACGACATCAGCTTAATTTCTTGTAATTGGTCATCGGGCTCCTGTGGGAGTCTCATTTGCGGGGAACTCATCTAAAAATAAATCGGTCTGTGAAAACGCCGTTACACCAACACATTAGAGTTGTAGGCTCCGCGTCATGGGTTCCTTTTTCCACTTAGTTCCGCCTTCTTCCATATTTACTTTATTGCCTTGTTGATTTGGCTCGAACATAATTCTTCCCCATTCCATGACAAGAATACCATATCACCCTCATCACCAAAAACTTTGGAGCGCACTTCCTTTTCGTAGATATCCACCCACATGAATAACTTCTCACTCATAAGAATTCGAGCTGGACCGTGAGTTGATAGTGTTTTGTGTGCTTTTACAAGGCTTACGTACTCTCCATCCTGCTTGAACTTGTTTTCCAGCTCAGTCATCTTAATGTTGGCTATAGCACCGGCTCTATTCGCATTGTCGATTGAAATCTGAATAAGGAAGACTTTTAGTATAGTACATTTTGCCGATCATAATGAATTAGAATGCAAGAGGTAATCAGGATAACTTGGAGATTACATATAAGCAATTTCTGTATTATCTTATTTAGGATGAATAAAGAAATAAAACAAAGCAAAACCCTTTCCCTTTTAACATAGAAATCCTTGCTCAAAGCAAAGGTGGAGCTTTCTCTTGGTAATTGCGCTGAATGAGCCCGCAAAACCAGAACAACGTTGAGTACACTGGAATTTAAAACGAAAATCGCGCTCATAGGCAATCATGGTGGTCGCACAAGGTGTTCCTGTCTATCCGTTCATAGTCACCCAAACAAACACACTTGCATTAAACAAACGAAAAAAAAAAAACAGATCGATCAATGCTGTCATCTAAGATGACTCTGTTTGCGCAAGAATGTGCCTTTGCAAATCAGGTGAGACCTAGAACTGACCGTAAAAGAGCCATGCAGTATTTCTAGCTCACAACATTGTTATCAAGGATATCGGAGGGTTACCAGTCTCAAAGCATGGAAAGTAATTAGGTTTTTTCTGGAGAGATGGCAGAGGAAGGGGCACGTGACTCTGATCTGTGGAGTGTGTACGTCCATACCCCTATGTTTGCATAGGACGGATTAATTGTGGACGAGTGGGGTATACCTCTTTGTTAAATTTTAGAGGAATAAGGCCAAAATTTCCTTGAATTGCTCACAAACTTTCACGTTTGTTCAAATAACTTCATTGCGCCTTGCGGCGCAAATGGCTAGTTTATCAGGGCAAAATTTGAGGAAATTATCACAAATAAGTGTCTGAGTTACAAAAGTGCCTGCCCTTTTTTGCGATAAGGGTAGTTTTAAACCTTCTCAAATACGAAAAAATCCACGGATTCTCCCCATTCTTCGTTCCTTGTGTTGCTTAACATCTCTACCAACTGTCCTGAAAATATCATCAAGATTGATAACATTTAAGCCTTTAAATTATCCTTTTGAACTCGAAAAAACAAAAATGAGCGTTTTTCAGACCTTGAAACTGTTCATCGGCATGAAAAGTCTAACAATTACTCAACAAAATTTTGCCACTCGCAATATCTCTGATTTAAAAGGCTGTGGTAACTGAGGGAATGGTGTAGCAAAAGCATAGCATAGCAATAGCTTTAATTCAACATAGAAATCATTTCTGAATTCTTTAAAAAACCGCTTACCACGGCATAGGGCACTTTAGTAACAAATTGCAGACGAATTTGTGGCTATTTCGGCTGTATTAAAGTGCTTTTGTTCAACCAACTAGGACAGTAGAGTTCATTAGCTCAGGATCATTCTACCAAAAAAGTAAAACTGTCCGTCGAAAACTGGCGAAGCTATCGCAAAAAGGGAAAGATGTTACCGATGTGCCCGACTTTTCCCATGGAGAGAGAGAGAGAGAGAGAGAGAGAGAGAGAGAGAGAGAGAGAGAGAGAGAGAGAGAGAGAGCTAGACGAAAGGGCACTTTTGTAACATTTTAGGGCACTTTCGTAACCTCCTTAGGGCACTTTTGTAACCCTGTAGGGCACTTTCGTAACTCTAGGGCACTTTTGTAACGTTATAGGGCACTTTGGTAACTCTTTGGGGCACTTTTGTAACTTGAGTAGGGCACTTTTGTAACCATCTAGGGCACTTTTGTACCAGGCAGGGCACTTTTGTAACGAGCAGGGCACTGATTAAATATGAAGTATTACGTTATTTTTTTCAATACGTTGTGCAATCCTTTTGCCTCAGACTGTAACTGTTTATAACCACAGTTTGTATCATTTGGTTCTCAACTCAAACAGCTGTATTATAACCTCATATTTCCACTTATTTCATCATCATCATCAGAGTAATGTTCTTCGCCGTAACTTAGGGGAAGAACACCGAAAGCGCACTTCCTTTCATGAATCTGCTTAACATATTGTCAGTGAAATCTGTTCACCGGCTATAGACCTTTAAGTTTGGCTTTTGTTGACACAAAAGGGAGTTGCCAAACATCATTCAGAATTATTTTCAGTATGTCGTATGTCATGACGTGTTGTTGTTTAAAGAAGGCTGCCTCTTATCTACACAACCTGATGCAATAAGGACAGTAGCTCTCCAGACATGTGATTGGAGAACGAAACAATAGATGATTAAACACAAACAATATCCCTAGCCCTAAAAGAAAAGAAGCTACTGCTTATCTAGGCCAATGAAAATAGAGGTCTGGAAGAGCTACTGTACTTCTCAGTTTAATAACATTGGGAGTCTTGCATAGACCCTCCCCAGCAGCTGGAGTTTCCATTGTGAGATATAACATTCTCCTGAAATGTCAGTTTTACTATCAACCCATGTAAAGATGTGTCAGTTTCTGTTCCTTCCAATTAACCAGGGTCGTAGCCAGGTATATTTTTTCATAACTGATCCTGTATTTTTGCCCAAAATTTTGATCCCTGATCCCGCAAAAATTTGTTAAGTCTGATCCCTGATCCCGATATCACGTGTTGTGATCCCAGATCCCGGAGCTGTGATCCCTGATCCCACCCCTAAAATGGCTGTTGATCCCTGATCCCATATACCTTGTTACGACCCTGAAGAAATTATGCATCTGCTATTTTTGTTCGATAATAAGCAGTGATCAAGTCAAATTTCCCCTTGATGCACAGCCGATGTTAATTATAAAAATTTGGGTTTATCAACTGTTGATAAACCGAATTGACGTGTTTCACTCCCCAATCGACGCACCACAGTTTCTTTTACTCAATGTTAATTATAGTTGGAAAAAAACAACAGTAAAGGGCTCAAGAGAAACTGAACTGATGAACCACCAAACACTCAAAACAGCAATGGTAACATGTGGTCATCATAAGGAGCAATTTGACCCTACCAACAAACCAAATAACAATTGTTTTATTGTTAACATCAATTTCTGCTTACAAGGTTTGTAAAATGAGTCTCGTTTTCAAGCTGACAGTAACTGTAAAGTGAACATGTTTTGGCATTTGACAAGAACAGAAAACTTGATAACACATCCTCCGGCCAAAGAACATATTGTTTTCCAATTACAACAGTCATATACCAAGTTTTAAATTTTTGACAGCTCAGTCACACAATGTTTCACTTGATTCTTTTGTAATAATGAAAACAATAACCCTCCAAGCCCCTGTTTTGATCTAACAGTTTTATGCTATGCAAATTAATAGTTTAAATGTTGTTACACAATTAGAAACTTATTTTTTTAGGGACTTGGAGAGTTCACACTTTGTGTTTGACAGTAACAAAGAACTTCTCCCAAACCGATTTTGTTGTTTGCCACACCTAACATAAACAATAACATGCCTTTGAATTCTGAAGTACATGTACAGAACTTATGATAATAACTCAACCATGAGAGCAGATGTAATGCTACCAACCAGTCACTATATTTTACAGGTAATGGGTAACAGGTACATGTAATGGGAAAATGGGTGCCAGTCAAAAAGATATATTGTTCAGAATATTAACCCTCTCTCTCCCAGAAGTGGTAATAATAAACTCCTTACATTAATCTTATAGGTAGTGTCAAGCAAATGTGATAAGAAGTAAGAAAATTATCAGCTCCTGCATGATGGAGGATATATATTGTAATGATCTAATGCCAAATTCTCCACACCAACACAAAAGAAAGCATATGGCACCTACTAAGGAGAATCACTACTCAGATCGTGGAGTAAAAGGGTTAACATTATTGAAAGCTGCCCATAAACAGGCCACCTATAGCTTCAGTGCTATCCTGGCTAACAGGTTAACTCCTGTTAGCCTGAGTATTGTAGCACTCCAAATAGCTTGTTTATCATTAGTTTTTGATAATGGTGTGGCAACAAGATGTATACATTCTTTTAGAAAATTACCTGTTACCCATCACCTGCATAAAATATTTGCTCCACTATCAACATGTACATTATATCGGGCCTGGCTTAAAAATGCACTTACACCTGTAGGTGGTTTGGGGTACTTCATTTAACAGAGTATCAACTCAACATAAAACAAACCTGAAGTTAAACCTTTTTCACAACAGGAATACCCTCCAGTGGCCTTAATACCTACTTTCTTAAATACAGTATCTGGTCTGGTTTAATTAATCAGAGGAGTTTCCCTTACATGTGTCCCAAAAAGTATATCCACATGTAAATCTAGTACTGGCAAAATTATGGGGCTCCAGCCGTTTCTTCATTGTCACATTAAGAAAAGACAAAAATGAAACTTAATTCCTGACAAGTGAACCATGTATAGAGATCCTGTAGCTTGAAATTGCTTACTTGACATTATGTAAAACTGTTTTCAGAGCTTGTGACACATGCATACCCTATTAATTGAAATAGAATAATTCCAAGCACAAAGATCTACTTTCTTTCACTTGCTCTTGTAATTACATGTAGGCTAAACCCTTTACGACAAAATGGTCGTAGTTGGGACAAGCGCTTTAAACAATGTGATAAATCAATTCAAATGAAAATGAATTTTCTAATTCTCAAAACCTGTATTGGGCCTTTAAGGGTTGATCATACATGGATTACTGCAGTGTACCGGTACATTAAAACATTGCTTTGTCAACTTGATAAGTTCCCATCTTTAACATGACTATTTAAACCAATGATGTACAGCATTTATTGCATGCACATAATTGTGTATAAAATCATGTAGTGTGCACACGGCGGGTCTCATTTGCGGGTCGCAGGTTGCAGGTCATTGTTTCACCAATACAGAAAGTATCCTAAACATTCTTAAAAGCTAACCTTAGACCTAATTAGGCCTAAATAAAAGTTTTTCGGCCTAAGGTTAGCTTTTATGAATGTTCAGGATACTTTCTGTATTGGTTAAACAATGACCCGCGACCCACGACTCACGACCTGCAGATTAGACCCGCCGGTGTGCACGTACAACCGATCCAAACAAGAGCCCCTGAGTTTGTGCCTTAACTTGTGACTACTTAAGGCTGCATAAAGTATTTCACGAAACATTGTAGTTACAGTATGATGTTAATACATGCACACAAAAGTAAATGAAAGCAAATCAATCAGTACAAACAATGTGACAGGGATTTGAATAGCAACCAAAGTCAGTGACCCGTTAGAGCAATATTGACTAGCAAACAAAAGTTCTTATATCAGACTAGACCCACACTGTTCCTCTTAATGCAATTTAGCTCTTCTTTGTCTTCGCTCGTATTTGATACGATTAAGAACTTGACTTACAGATAGCACTGATATAATTTCTTTCCCCTCAACATCATTGGAAAGCCGTTTAAGGATTTCGTTTTTAGAAATTGGTACATTTCCCATCATATCTTCAAATAAACGAAGCAGTGTTCTTACATGATCCTCAGAGAAAAGTGCCTTTGCCCTGGAAGATATTGATGTGGGTGGTACAATGTCACTGGTAAAATCTTCACTGGGTACATCTTCTCTAAACATACGATCGACTCTGTCCTTCATTTCGTCTCTTTCTGTTGGCAAAGTTGGCTCTGGCTTGTCATCACTGCTAGGAAACCTCCATTCCGCCCGAACCCTGTCGTATACACGCTTAGGATCTTCTGTTTTGAGGATTTTGCTTCCTGTAATCTTTTCTTTGACAGATGCAAGGCTTAAGCTTTTTTCCAATATTTCATCATGAAAGAGCTTTCGCATTTCATCAACTGCCACAGAGCTCCATGGTACTCTAGATGGACTGCCAGCTTTAGCAACACTTTCTGCCTCATGTACATCTACATCTTGCTCTGTTAGATCACGTTCTTCCTTGTCATGTACTTTTACACCATCTTCCTTGCTTTTCATTCTCATAACGGTGTGAAGCTGCTGAGAAGCTTTAACAGATGATTTACTCTTTTCTGTCAGGCGGTAGTACCTAAGTAAGTAAGTAAATAAATAAATCAATAAATAAATAAACAAACACTATAAATAAATAAATAAATAAACAGGCAAATAATTAAACAAGCAAGTTATTGGTGTATTTCCGTGGCAGCTGGGAGCTTAACCCTTTCACTCCCAGGAATGATCAATGTACAACTTCTCTGTACAATGTCAATGTCCAGCAAGCAGATAACAAGAATTGAGAAAACTATCAACTCAAGGAATCAATCTAATGCCAAATTTTCCAAACTGACAACAGGAAAGTGTATTAGACTAAATACTGTAAGGAGAATTACTACTCAGATCTTGGGAGTAAAAGGGTTAAAAAACTAATTTGAACATGCACCAGATAAGGTCTAACATCTAAATCTAACACCTAAACATTTAAACATAAATTTGAAATTCTACATCAAAAAACAAAAAATTAATGTGAAAATTAAAACCAAAAAATGTATTTCAAGCAAAAATAATTGAAGAGGCTAATACAAAAACTTAATGTCACAAGTGACAATTTACCCAGGTTTTGTTTTGCTCCAAATGGACTAAATTTTGGCATTGTGGGCTTTTTGTTGTGTACAAATCATTGCTCTGGATTTAGTTTTTCTGTTGAAAGCTCCATTTTGAAGAACTTACCCATGGACACCATGAGTACAGTACATGTACATGTATCTTGTAGCAACTCAAAAGCAGCGAACAAAAGTGGCACAGTTGACTGATTTTCCTTTGTTTATGATCAGACAAAAGAAATAATTTATAAGTTGCTAGGCTCAGTACTAGTGGTATCCATACAGGCAAGTTCTTTGAAATGGAGCTTTCAGGCAAAAAAAAAAAACTAAATCCAGAGAAATGGTTTGTACACGTACATGAAAAGAAGCGCACAAATGCTAAAATAGACTCAATTTGGAGCAAGAAAATTCAATTATACTGAATGGCAGATAAAAACAAATAGTAACAAGTAAAATAATAGAACTATACTGTACATGTACCTCTTTGCTGTGTCTTCTTTATGTGCCATCAAATCTGCAAGATTGCTGCTCATTTCCTTCTGGCTGCTGTGACATGTTGTCACTGCACCTTTTCTGAAGAGTGTGCTGTGGACGGGTCCTGAAATTCCAGCCTTCTTCCAGACTGATTGGATGGCTTTGCTTATTTGGCCTGATTGCAATTTCTTTCCATTCCAAGATGGAAATAATGGCTGTTCTTTCTCAGTTGCAACACCAGGGACCTTTGATCTCACTTGTTTGATGAAGACATTCATCCAGTTTTTCAGATTTCCAGTGAAGACGACTTGGGCTGGCCCATGGACATGAAATGTTTTATGGTTCATCACGTGAATAATGTATCTGTCATCTTCTTTGTAACCCCGTTGAAATTCTTTCACAGTCATATTTGACAGTACTCCCGCCCGGTTTGCATTGTCAATTGAGATTTCCACCAGAAGATAGTCCCTCAGAAGGGTATAGTGACTCTGAGTGATCTCAATGTTATGTGCTCCACTCAACTTTCCCAGCAAAATGACAGCATCCCTAGCAGCTTGGCTTCTTTCAAACTGATCAATTTTTTCAGGTGTAACAAGTTCCACTCTGTCTTCTTCCATCTTTTCCCACTTTCTCTTTAGGCTAGATCTCTTGTAGGAGGCAGACCACCTCTTTACCTTTTCCATCATTTGAGTAACCAGCTCGGTAGATGCATCAATTGCTGGCCTTTCTGCTAAGACATAGCTGTAGAAATGACGAAGGCTCATTAAGTATGATTTGATTGTTTGAGGAACATATTTCTCTTCAGCATACTTCACAAATTTGCTCTGAATTAGGGTGCAATCAAAAAGCGACATCACTCTTCTGTCAGCATCAATCAGAGATAAAATGTTCTTTATCTGTGACACATGTTGTTTTGCAGTTTTCTCATCTTTTTTCCCTCCATCAGGTGATTGTAACCATTTGGCAAGCAAGACTATCACTTCAGGGTCAGTACTCTCAATGCTATCCTCATCATCATCGTCAATTAAAACCACATCATTGCCTGATGATGAAGTCTCAGTTTGTTCAAAACTTTCCAATCTGCTCTCTTCATCTTCATCTTCATTATTTCTTACCGTCTCCACCATATCAGGCACATGTGATTCAAATTCAACTTTTCTCTTAGCAGTTCTCTTTTCAATCATTTGAACCAAATAGGGCCTCTTGGGTTGTGGAAAAGCTTTCTTTAACAAGCTCTTGTACTTTACACCCTGTGGACTGAAACCATGAACTTGTTGCAAATGTGCAGGTAACCTTTGGACCACTGCAGCGCAACCCACAATTGGACAAACTCTCTTTTTGTGGTAATCCTTGCACTTCTTTTTTCCACTCTCATCAGCATTTGCTTTCTTTTTCCTATTGCCAGCAACTGCACTCTCTGAAGATGAAAAGGCATATTTCTTACGTAAATTAAACCGCAAGACTGCAGCACGAGCTTGATGTTTGGACCAATTATGTACTTTTACCAAATGCCTTGGGATATGAACAACAGTCTTATCACAGTAGGGTACAGGACATTCTTTTTTAATCCTCGCTTTGCATTGACGCTTTTTCTTTTTAGACTGGTCAGATTTGTTCTCATCAATATTGGCTGACTTCTCTTCTACAATTCCTTCATCTGAATTATCTTTCTTTTCTTCATGACCAGAAGGTCTGCCACCACTTTCTTCACTACTTGACAAATCTTCCTCTGTATGATGCTCTGATTCATCTCCATCCTCTTCACTGGACATGCTATGTGTCCATGACTTCCTCAAAGCAACAGCTTTCTGGGATAATTAAAAAGTAATCATAGATATATTACAACCTATACGATATTGTAAACAATGCGTGGGCTGGTTGGGCATAAAAACGCATGTACTGTAAATGCATTTGAACATATACACATGAAAATTTGGGCTATATAAGTACACTATTACTTATACATGCACAATGTAAAATTACAAGTATACCATGTAAGGTTAGCTATTGATGATGGCCACTGGGAAAAATATGCTTCAAATAATATACACTTAATGTACGGGCCAGAGGGAAACAGTTAGTTTTGTTTTCTTGAGACTTCTGATGTTTCCCCGGATAAAGTCGAGGGTAATATCAGGACTCACAGGAAAACAAATGTAACTACAGTAGTTTCCTGGGGGACCAGACATTAAGTGCTTTGTTATATATAACAATCACAGCAAAACAAAAAAATTAACAAACAAATAAACCTTGTATCTGTTGTGGGAAACAACTGTGGAATTGTATGGCTTTTTAACCATTTTGGTCTGCAATAGGGTATCAATTTTGACCATTTTTGTCTGAAATAGGGTATGGTTTGTGCACTCCAGTTTTGAATTGGGTATATTTCAATTATTGCTCATTAATTTTAAACTTCGCTAGCACAAATGACTGGAATCTGGGATATGTTTGATGGTTTCAGTAAATTAAGAGTTCAATTCTGAATGTACCGCATGATCACCTGTTGTATTATAGGACAGCAATCGCGACCTTCATTGAGACTTCAATGGCAAAACGGCTGGAACTTTGGATATAGTTTATTGTACTATGGGACAGCAATCGGAGGTGTAATATCTATTATGCATACACATTTAAGCTGTTCAGCAAAGACTTAAGTGGGGTTTCAGTAAATAATGTTCATTTATGTAAAATATTTAATAGTTGTGGTACGATCAAATGGTATATTACTACACAGTAATCCCTTCGAATCCCTGTATTTTCATTTATTCCAAGGTTACAGTTCGTAAATACACTATTGTTTTGTTCCCGTGTATAGCATATTAGTCATAATATTAACATTACGTTATGCAACCTGCTTTATAATGTGGAATTTTAAGCTCGAAACTTTGTACAATTTTGTATCCTACTTAATAAAAGCATATAAACATTGCCTTTAACAATGGTCTGAACTAGGGAACTGATTATAAGGCAGGTCTGAAATAGGGTATTGATTTAAGGGTCAGGTCAGAAATATGGTAGGGAAAAATCACACATTTCGGTCTGAAATAGGGTAAGGGTTTCAGGAAGCGTGCCGCACACCCCCACCCATTTTTTGTGGAAGTGTCCCCGCCCCCCGAGTGAAAGTCTGGGTATATAACAATATTATATAAAACAACAGTGAAATACAAGTGGGACACTCTTTGTGATACTAGTAACAACAATATTTTATCATGATCACGTTATTACACGTACAGGTAGTTTGGGCAGAGCTTTCAAATCAAAAGAAACCTTGAAATAATACTTTACTTGTGTAAAATAACAACAAGGAGATGCAAATAAATCGGAATAGAAGAAGGACTTGTGAGACCGGATTGGGACAGATTACAAATGAAATTACTGTAAGCCTGGCGTTTTCAAGATGCACTATTGGTCACAGTTTTTTAACGAGATACCAAAAAATAGGAGAATTGTTCCTATCAAGTTGACAAATCGATCGCCAAGTAACTAACCGATCTTAAAATCTTCATTACATGGTGTCACTTGTCATCAAGAAATACTAGTAGCTTAATTAATGGTCACACACACTGCACAAATTACAAGCAAATCCTGGCAAAGAAACCCTAAAATCTATTTAATACTCACGCTCTCTTTCTTGTCCTTGTCATTCATGGTCCGGTTCGTCCAAAAACACACAGCAAAGGTACCGCATGGACGCCGAGCCGTTACTTCATGTAAAACGTTTCAATTCATCTCTTTATTGGGTCCAAACTCCCACGTTCCAATTTTTTTAACACGGTGCTAAAAACAGTTTTTTTTTTGCGCTGCAGTTAGATACCGACCAGGCTGAAACAATTGGGGCAATTTGCGTTTAGTTTTTGTTCAAAAGATAATAAATTTAATAAGTGATCACAACCTAGCTACTGGAACCAAAACTTTGGATACTTCTACATGGATGATTTACAGGAGTAAACTTGCTTCTTTTGTAAACCAGAAAAATAAATTTCATGATCAGAACAGAACAACTCTACCGCAAAATGAACAAAAGACCTCCATTTAGGCGGCGTGTGTATTTTTATATTGAAGGAATTTAAACACTCTTTAAAATACTTTGTAAAACAAATATAGTTGACCAGGAGCCCGTTAGTTGATCCCTAACGCCATACTGCGTGCGCAACATAAGAATAAGCCGCAGGCAAATATTTCTCCCTTCATCTTTCTTTATTTGTCAGTTAGTAAAGTTTAACTTACGTTTGTAGAGAAATGGCTTCAAACAATTTTATTCATAAGATGCGCACGCGAAGGACGCGAAGGATTGTACGTCAAGGATTGTACGTGTTTGCGCCAACATATCACCACTATTGTTTTACAGTTACAAACTTGTTTCTTATGATCGTGTGGATTCCTTAATTACTACTTCACACCACGTGAGGTCTTCTGGTTAATTTTGCCGTAGTGCAGTGCTCTTTTAATGGTGAAATTTAACTTTTGGATCGTAAATAACGTGACATTTGCGATTATTTCAAAGCAGCACGCACACAAAACTACGGATAACAGGAAGGGCATTCTGCTGCACGCTTTGTACCGCCATCTCATAAAGTTGGCTGCTTAATTAAACCACTCAGAACGCTTGGTAGATCAGGGTGGAGAAAAATTTCTTTTCTCCACTCTGCTGTCGAAGGAACACCCTCTTGAAAATATCTGCCAAAGACGCATTGACGTTGTTATCCTTATTGTGTGTAAGTATAGTAGGTTTGATCCGCGATTCTCCTAAAACAAGCATATATACAAAGACCCATCCTTTCTGCATAAGACACACAATTACAGTAATCCAATAATGAGTACATCGTCGTCATCACATATGTTTTTATGTGCATGCTGATAGACCGTACCGAAATATGCGTGTGCAAGTGTTCCTGCGTATTGAACATAGAGAGAAAAAGGTCGCCTCCGGCCTGAGTTTCACACTAAGGAATCGAAACTTTTGCTGATGAGAGAGTTCATTGGTAACTTATTTTAGACCAAAGGATTTAAAGTGTTGTTAAAAAGAACTTAGAATCTCTCACTATTAAAATATCTTGCAAAACGGGCACTTTCGCAACCCGCATAGCCGCTTATACCAAGTAAGAAACCAATAGCAATTTTTGTATTTAAAATTTCACGAAACAAACTCAAATTTTAATGATGAAATGTGTGGTAATAAAACTAACTTTTCCGTAAGTTTCGTAATTTTTCGTGCGTTGCACTTCTTGAAATTAGATATTGAAGTTCAATTTGTTAGTTCAAGCTGATTCAATTAATCCTGAAACATCGACTCGACTTAAAAGTGTACAATTTACTTGTCATTTTTTGGAACAGTGAAATCCACGTTTGTTATTTTATTGGGGTAAGCGAGAGAATGCTATAGGACCGTTCTAGCTTCCTTTTAGGCATGTGTTGACGAAATTTTGAGTTTTGACACCTTAAAAAGGCCCTTACCCTAGCATAGGGCACATTTGTAACCTTAGTGTTAAAGAAAAGCATGTAAATGAAAGGGATTTCAATCACTAATGAAGATCTTCTAGCGTCAGCATCACAACATGGTGAGGCCTCAAACAAATTGCAAACAAAAGTTTAAAATGTAAAGCCACAGATTTGGCAGGCAGGGAGACAACAGGGTTACAAAAGTGCCCCTCTTACGTCTAGAGAGAGAGAGAGAGAGAGAGAGAGAGAGAGAGAGAGAGAGAGCTAGACGTATTGGCACTTTTGTAACTAAAATATGGCACTTCCGTAACGTAAATGGCACTCATGTAAGTGGTTTGACACTTATGTAACTTGGCACTTTGGTAACAATGGCACTTGAGTAACATGAAGTGACACTTTGGTATCACTGTGGCACTTGAGTAACATAAAGTGGCACTTTGGTATCGCTATGGCACTTGAGTAACGTTTATGGAAAAAGGAAAGGAAACGAACTTTATTAAAGTATCTAGTAGTTCTAGCGCTGGAGCGCTAATTGGGGACACTGTAAACTGAAATGAACAATGAAAGTAAATCAAGTCAAATGGCTCTTTTCTAACAAATTGTTCATGGAAAAGAGAAAGGCCTCCCACGCCAACCCTCACCTTTTAGTCTTGTATTATCAGGTCCTCGAGTTGTCTACATGAAAAAATTGTGGGCTACAGCGCTTGGCCAAATTGTCTGATTTATGATGGGTGAATTCCCATAGAAACTCGAAAGTTCTCATGTTTTTAGCATAGTCTAATTATAGATAACCTCTCTACTAAATACTTCGCCCTATGCATCAATTTTTCTGAACTTTTTTTGGCTAATAAAAATTCCCCTGATAGATTATATCGATTACAAGGCTTTTCGTGAAGTAATCGCTCATTATTAAAGTAACTTGTAAAATAACTGGAACTTTATTGTAAAACCTATTGTTTTAACAATAGCGTTTTATAAACTTGAACAAATAACTTGAATGTTTTCTTCTCAAAATACACTGAACAAACATTTGGAAGTTTAAATAGCACTTAAAAGATGCACCATGCATGCAACGATGAAAACGGGATGCTTAAGTGTTACATATCTTGCCACTGATTCTTTACTCGATTGACCAAATTCTAACAAAAATGCTCAAATCACAGAGAGCTTGTCTGATGGTAATCGTTCTACTAGTTTGACTCACATACTCTCTTGTAGTTCTACTTTCGTTCATATTTTAATCTGTTCACAACTTGAGCTATAGTGCAGTCTTTAAACAGAGTTTTTGTCATACTTTCTCCTTGTAGACGTGTGGTAATCACAGGCTTTGAAATTGGTGCTCCCTTGATCATGTCTTTAAACAAATCAACCAGTACTTTTGCCTGCTCCGCACTGAAAACACCTTTCGATTTCTCTGTGGTGTCTGTAGGAGGCATGATATCAGATGATTGACTGCACGTTTCCTCGAACATTCGATTGATACGGGATTCGACAGCTTCAGTCTCCATAGGCAGTGCAAGTGGCTCCCCGATGCTGCTGGCATTTTGGTTTTCTTTGCGCAATTCCAACCGTATCCTGTCATACACTCGCCTGGGGCTTTCCTGATGCAAAATTGGATCAGATTTGATTTTTTCTTTGACGGTAGATAGGGCAATGTTTTGGGTTGATATTTCTTCCTTAAACAGATCATGAATTGCTTTCAATGACTCATCCTTCCACAAAGATCGCTTAGCAACCACAGGATCAGATATGTCGTCCATTTTATCTTTGTTTTTCTTCGGGCTTTTCTTTGGGCTTTTCTTTGGGCTTTTCTTCGGACTGCAGTGGGGTTTTCTCATAACACCATGAAGTTGTTCAGATGCTTTCAAGGAAGACTTGTTTTTTTCAAAAAGTCAGTAATATTTCTGAGCTGTTACTTCTCTGTGGGCCATCAAATGGGCGAGACTACTACTAATTTCCTTGTGATGTGAGTGACACTCAGATACAGCACTCTTCCTGTACAAGGTGTGGTGGACTGGACCGTCAATCCCTGCTTTTTTGAAAATGGAGCTAAGGACCTTTGTCATTTGATTTGACTGCATTGTTTTTCCCATCCACGACAGAAATAACGGCTGTTTCCCACCAGACTCCACACCGGGCAATTTTGAGCGCATCTCCTTGATGTAAACATCAATGTGACTGTACAGAGGCTTTGTTAATATCACTCTTGCTGGTCCATGTGTGTCAATTGTTTTGTGATTGAGAACTCGAATAATATGTCTATCGCCCTCCAACAAAGCCCTGCGAAACTCGTCTACAGTCATACACGAAACCACCCCGGCGCGATTAGCGTTATCGATCATGATTTGCGCAATAAGATAGTCCCTCACAAGAGTATACTTTGCTTGATTCATCATCTCCTTTCCATGATTTTCACACAGGTTCCCCAGGACAATTACAGCATCACTTGAAGCTTGGCTCTTATCAAACTGCCTTATTTTGTCTGGGGTGATAAGGGAGCTTACGTCTTCTTCATTTTTTTCCCATCTTCTTCTTGTTGATTCTTTTTTATATGATGCCGACCATCTCTTAAACTTGTCGCGTATTCTGACCACATCATCAGTATTAAATTCAACATCAGGTGGTCTGTCACTGAGCACAAAGGAACAAAAGTGTTGCAGGCTCATCAAATATGATTTTATCGTCGCTGGATGATACTTCTCAGCCGCATGCTCGCCGAGGAAAATATCTCTAATATTTGTGGCTTCTAGCAAGGACTCAACTTTTCCTCCATTATCAAGTATTGACAACACTCTCTTGACCTGTGCCACATGCTGTTTAGCCGTCTTTGCATCCTTCTTCTCACCATCAGGTGAGAGAAGCCACCTGTGAAACTTGCTCAGCACTTGGGATGCTACGTTAGCACTTTCATCAACTTCACTCTCAATCTTGCTAGATTCATTAGGTTCCTCAGAACTCCCCTCTTCACCAGATTCATTTACGTCTGAAAATTGGGGAGAAACGATATCCTTTGGACAACTAGAATCTCTTGCATTTTGTCTTTCCTCTGCTTGTGGCCACCAAGTGTCAAGACTCTCGTCGAAGCTCTTTTCGCTTTCCTCCTTTATTTCAAGCAGTTTTTGGGGCATTGTGCTTGCAGGTATAACTTTTGCAAGAGATGTAATCTTCTTGTATTTAGAATCATCTCGCTTCAAGCGATGCCTGCGGAGCAGATGTTGAGGCAGCCTCTCTGTGACTATCTGGCAGCCTGGGAAAGGGCAAAGTTTTTTCCTCCGACAGGGTTTCTTGGTGTTGACCTTACTTTCCGGACACGACTCTTTTTTCTTGTTCCTATTTCCAGCAGAAGCCCTTTCTTCATTGGTGAAAACATACTTCTTTCTCAGCAGAAAACGAGATGTGACAGTGCTTGCAGAGTCTTTGGACCAGCCATGAACACTGCGCATGTGTCTTGGTAAATGAACAACTCTTGCATTACAACTGGGTAAGGGGCAAGTCTTTTTGGGCCGACAGCTCACTGACTGATCACTTTCCTCTCCATCACTATTATCTTCACTGGATTCTTGATCATACGTTACACTTGTTTTTTCATCTCTTCCTGGCACCTGCAGAGGTTGCTTACTGTAAACAGGTGGTTGGGGAAAGCAAGGGGAAACTTGTGGCATCATTACTTTCTCCTGTTTGCTTGATTTTCCACCCACACCAATTTTGTAAACGGGCAGTGGAGGACAGCCAGCAACAGTATTACTATCATTATGGGTTTCATCTTCATCACTGAATTTTCCATCCACGCCATCTTCACTGGATTCGACAGCTTGTACTTCAGGTGGCATTTCATCTATCCTTGACAAATCTTGTTCAGTGTACTTGGTTGAACACCTAACAGCATTACTAAATTCTTTGCTAAATTCTTCATCCGTGTCATCTTCGCTGGTTTCTTCACATTTACTTTCATCATTAAAGCTTTCAATTTTTTGCCCCTTTTCTGTTAACCCATGACCTGCATCCCTTTGCTCAAAATTTGAAAAGAGCCATGACTGTGCACTTGTCCATCTATGCCTCAGGTGAAATGCTCTTTCTTTGCACTAAAAAAAGAACAGTTAAAAGCTGTATTCATATACATTAACATAAAAATGGCTCAATCTTCCAGGCAGACAATCCATCATTAATTTGACCCATGGATTAATTGATCAAACTAAGATAATAAATATCATACCACCCAGCATTCCTATAACACTTGAAACAAAAATCAAAACAATCAGACAATATTATCCCCAGAGACACAATTTTCAAACAAATTCCTTGGATTACTGGTGATTTGAAGATATCACTCTCCATGAAACAGTCAATGTCACAAAACTACAATATTAACCACATAGCTATTTAAGAATTTTAGGAGACATATACATGTATAACCAACTAAGCCGCACACATGATTTTCCAGTGCTGTTTACTGTATTGTTGGCCAGAATTTGTGGTTGACAAAAGACACCTAATACTCTTAAATACCCATTCATTCACTGATATGAATACAAATTTCATGTAAGACAAAGTAAGGATGGTTTAAGCCTTAGTAAAGGTATTGATAAAAGGCAGAGAATCTTAGAATGACTGCTTCATCACTACATGAATCGAAGGCACTCTAACAAATGAGGTACGAGTAATCCTAAACATTTTATAATAGCTTTTATATGGCATTTTGGCCAAATAATGCTTAGACCATGTTTTTTTATGCTGATTTATTTCAGTCACCGAACTCTTAAGAAGAAAAAGAGATAACAACTAAGATGAAAGAGGTCTTACTTACTTTAATACGTCACCATCTTGAAATGACACTCAAAATAGGTCCCAGTCTTTCAGTGCGGAGCTCAAGCACATGCTTTTTTTGAGATGCGCACGGCAACTGGAAGAGAACCTTTCACTGGCCAGGACAGTGGTGTCTCCCAGATTTTTAAAACTAATCATCTCTAATGGAGAAAAGACATTTAGCAATGCAAATGTAAAGTTGTGTTAAAATAACTGAAAAGGGAAAACCGCTCTTTCCGGTTGCTGTACGCGTCTCAAAAACACGTGTGCTTAAGCTCCCTATTAAAGTCAGGTTCTGCCCATTGACCACGTGCCAAGAGTGATTAGCTATGGATACTCCCTAAGTGCTATCCTTTATCAAGACTTGTTCATTGACGTTTTCTGCGAGCTTTATTTGACCAAAAGGTGAACATTTAACTTTGACAGTCCAACAGCACACACCAAACCACAACCTGCGGGCACCTGAGGTTGAACAACCTCGCTTCACTCCTTTACCAGATGGGGATTCCATTTCGCTTTCATGAAAGGCATCTGTCAGTATTAAAGACGCTAATACCAGCGTGATTAATCAAAGTGCACTCTTGAAGGCCAGGCACAATTTACCAGTAAATAAAGCTTGATTCAAACCATTCTATTTAGCGCCTGATAGCATGACATCATCTGGTAAGGACCGGTAAGTCTATATTCCTACTTGTAAAGTAAACACAAGGTAGGAAACAATTCTAGTTCTTGTCATTTCGCTCATATGCAATCCTTTTATCAAATTTTATTTTCGGCCTTTTCATCACTTTGAATTAAGAAAAGCTAGAAACATGCCAAGTGGTTAAACTGAAGCCCTAATTAATACAAAAAGCCAAATTCAGCCCAAATAAGGACTTCCTGAAATGTAAGACGAATATCAGCATACGCAGCTTTTTGCGCGTCGTTTTGAAGGCCTGGTACCGAAAATACAGTTCCAGTAGTTGTCTAAGGCCTTTAAGCTGCTATTCACAAAAGAAACGACTAACAATAACAATAATAATAATCTTAATAAGTAATGTTTAATCTTTCTGTTGGTATTTAAAAATTAATCTGTAATATTAAAAATCAAAACCACATTCGGACACTGTAGCTTAAATCTGGGCGTGGCCGGCAACATGTGGCCTTCCTTTACCTTGACACGCCCTTGTCAATTACACATGTCAAAAGCACCTGTTGTCATCTTCAAATATGTAAATTTTCTGATTGCTCTTAAACTATTCCTGGTTCTTTGAAAAGGAATCCTGCCATAATTATTGCATCTTACAGTCCATAATGCAGCACTCTCTGCTCACATAAGCCCACCACTTAATTTCACAAACTATTGCCCAAGTAACCCGTGCTGGAACTGCGAAAATGGCGCATTCTGTTAAAGTAACTGTACTCCGTACTCTGGTAGTTAAAGCAGTGAGACAGCCATGAGCCAATGCTGAGACCAAAAAAAACTTCCCTTGCTTAAAACACACCCCCAAAGGCAATACCCAAATGAAGGTAACAGTGGCTCTTGCTGCGAATTATATACAATTAGAAATTCGCAATGCAGCTAAAACGTTAAAAATCTACACTTAAAAGGCTACTTTCAAATGGGTTTGAATCCCAATAAAGAAAGGAAACACATGATATGGTTCATTGAAAGACTTCAGAAATTTGCGGTGTCATGTGCGTACATGCGGTAGGTAATTGCAAATTAAATTATTCTCAGACCAAAGACAATGCAAGGCACAAGCTTAAAACTCACACATATTAAAACATGGACTATGTCTTACCATCAAATGAAATTTTATTCCTATTGAATTAATTCAAGTGGAATGGTGCCCAAGTAAAAGTCTGAACCAAAAAACACATTTGGCATTTTTGAACGCTAAAATGGTGGGTTCGGGAAAATGGCCATAAAAGCCCTTAAACATGAGATATCGATAAAGAAATTTAGGGACAAACAGACCTTGAATAGGGCTGTAAACCGGGTAAATTTTAGGTTCCTAGGAGAAATAACAAAAGCGGAATGGGTATATTACCTTTGCAAACGGCAACATGGCCTTAAAATTACTTGCTGAATTGG
>NW_027180229.1:112500-115000 GCF_036669925.1 Montipora capricornis | reverse complement strand
AGGCCAACGATGGCCTCTGAATTGGCACTTCAGTGCAATCAGTAATTGCAATAACATTGTTGTATTTTTGGAAACAGTCTGAGCTTCTTCCCTAGTTGGCCAATGAATAAGAGGTTTTAGCTCCAGGGCAAGAAGTGGTATCCACGTTGACAAGATACAGTTACAAGACTTTGTGATATGCCAAACAAATGACCAAGAAGTGCGTTGTTCAAATTAAGACGCAGCTTTATAAGTGTCAGAAAAAGGTCATTTTGTGGTGACAGCATTCTTTGTGGGCCAGGTTTTTCCCTTTATTTGCTTGGTACCTCTTAAAAGTATGCGAGTTAGGACCCTTATAATACTGTAGGTGTCTAATTTGTGCTTCACTTGGTCATATGTCCATTCATTGTGCCTCACGACAAAGAATGGACTCGTTCTCTAACGCAACAGTCGAATAGTTTTATTAAACATGGCAATCTCTAAGACACTACTGAAAAGCACATGGCATGCGTGCGCATGTGAACTGGTAACGCCACTGAATAACTGTTGTGACATAGCATCCCTCCCCCCAATTACAGACACGGGTGTTCAACAAAGAAGGAAAGTCAGTTATAAGTTCAGTCTTTCAGGTGGTTTCCATAACCTAGCAGGATAACGTCTAGCTGGTGTCCCCTTGCTGCTAAGGGGAACAGTACTGACAGGGGTGGTGCTGATATGCTCCTCTGTACTTGAACCCTCAATGTTGTCAGGTGTCGGGAACTGCGGAACTTCTTTTCCAATATTGCTTGCTGTTTGCGGGATAGCTGTGAACACAGCTGGGCTTTGTTGTTGTTGTTCGCCCCCTTGGTCAGATCTTACGGGCAGGGCAGACCCCTTGAGTTGATCAATGTGTCTTCGCCAGACTGTGTTGGGTGCAACTCTAGGGTCCCCTCGGAGCTGTTATGACTCCAGGCATTCCACTTGTTTCTGCCACGATAGTCTCGGGCAACAACTTCTTGACCTACATCCAGCTTGTGTCTGTGCCTATTGCTTAGACTCAACTCCAGGTCTTGCTGCTTACCCTCTGCTCTGTTCCGTATGTTGGGCTTTAGTGCATCAAGTCTCGTCCGAATATTCCTTCCTATGAATAGCATGGCTGGTGTCTCCCCTTTTGTTGCATGAAATGTTGTTCTATAGGCTAGTAAGAAGTTCGCCAGTTTCCAGGAGAGTGGATTTCTGTCAGTTGCTGCTGCCCGTAGAGCTTGTTTGAACATTTGTACGAACCGCTCAGCCAAACCATTCGTAGGGGGGTGGTATGGCGTTGACCATATATGTTTGATGTCATTGTTTCTCATGAAGGATCTTAATTCTTCGGCTACGAATTGGGGCCCATTGTCGCTGACTAATTGTTCTTGTAAGCCGTGGTTAGTTTAATTTGAACTACTGGACCGGTTTTGAAGCATTTCCGGTCTTAAGACTAATTGTTCAAAAACTGAAAGTATGTGGATAGGATCATTAAAAAAAAGTAAAGAAGAACATTTTGGTATTAAGTGGCCTAAAATCCCGATCAAAGCTCTGGGAGTATATTTCACATACGATCAGAAACTATTAAAGTGCACCTAACCCCATAATATTTTTTTCGCTAAAATGAATCTTTGCAACTGTTCGAAACGCGTTGCGGCCATTTTTTCATGTTCTAACAAATCCTGCCATTTTATAGGCTTTGAAAGTTGCAAAAATTCAAGCATCTTTTGTTCACGACCGAGTCAGAAGGGGAGTGGGTCTATTCCTGATTTGACGTCACAAACTGATTTACATTGCATTAACTCTTTGTAAAAATGCATGCAAAGTAGATTGTGACGTCAAATCAGGAATAGACCCACTCCCCTTCTGACTCGGTCGTGAACAAAAGATGCTTGGATTTTCGCAAATTTCGAAGCCTATAAAATAGCAGGATTTGTTAGAAAAATGAAAAAAATGACTGCAATGCGTTTCGAACAGTTGCAAAGATTAATTTTAGCGAAAAAAATATTTTGGGTTAGGTGCACTTTAAAGGAAAAAAACTTTATTAAAAGGCTAGATAGTATTAAAAAACTTATTAATATCTGGTCCTCTAGGAGCCTCTCTATTTATGGTAAGGTGACAATAATTAAATCTTTTTTGCTCCCAAAATTCATCTACTTCCTACACCAAAGGAAATTGTGAATAAACTGAATCAATTGTTATTCAAGTTCTTATGGAAAGGTACAGATAAAGTGACTCGCGTGTCTGTAATAAACGATTATGAGAGAGGTCTAAAAATGATAGATTTGGAAAGCATGGTCAAATCTTTAAGGTTGGCCTGGCTAAAACGGTTATTTAACGATTCAAATGCAACATAGAAAACGTATTTACTTCATCTATTAGAGCCCGTAGGAGGTCGGTTTTTTCTAAATTGTAATTATGAAGTTTCTCATTATATGATATCTTCTCAATTTTACCACGAACTTTTGTTATGGTGGTCGGAGTTCCGCTAATCTTTCGCTTCAGAAAGTGACTGGAA
>NW_027180229.1:97500-107500 GCF_036669925.1 Montipora capricornis | reverse complement strand
TTCAATTGGATCAGAGAACAAAATTTTTCTCTTTAAGATTTAAACTATATCCAAATGCCGAATCGACTTTCCAGCTATTTAATCTTACGGTTAGTGGTGCTATCAACCCGAATCCAGGTCCAGAGGAATAATGTTCAGTTTGCCGGAAAGTAGTTGCAAGAAATTACAGAGCACTCTACTGTGACCATTGTGACAAATGATGCCACATGAAGTGTGGAAATGTTAAACCTGCCGAGTACAAACGGTACCAACAATTGGGTAACTTTGACTGGATTTGTCCAGTATGTTTGAAGTTTCACCACCTGCAGCTCCTGTATCTTCACCTTCTTTTTACACTTTCCAAGCGGAAATTGATGTCTCAGGTGATCTTGAAAATCCTTAGGAATGGCTTATTAATGAATTATCCATTGGTCGTGGGTCCATGAAAACAGCTCATATTAATGTTAATGGGGTCTTAACCAAAGGCAAGCTGGATGAATTAAGATTATTACTACAATCAACTGGTTTAGATATCCCAGGAATCACAGACAAAATCCACATTGCCAAGACAACAAAAATAACAACAACCAATAAATAAGAACGCCACATTTGTCGGATAATGGCAATGATTTGTTGGCAGTCTTGAGAACTTGTTGCTGCTCATGATCAAAATCCTCTTCTACATCATCATCCTCTTGGCAGTTCTCCCAGTTCTCATTAACTGAGTCACCAGAAGAGGCACTTCCGCAGTCGTTACTATCGGAATCATCATCGTCAAAATGAGCCAAGTCCTCTTCATTCAGCCATTTTCTCAACTAGCAATTATAAAAAGTGGGCAGACAGTTAAATTCCCGCTTTCTTCAGAAGGTAACAAACAAGGACGCTTTAGCGAGCTAATTCAGTACCCAGTCCCATCAAAGAGAAAGCTCTCCATTACACGTTAACATGTATTTTAACATGTATGAGAAAAACAGCATTGATCTGTTACGTCTTAAACTATCACAAAAACGTTAATTCACGACCTGGGCTTTCTGCATCTACACAATGTGTTGCTTGTGTTTATTGCTTGCATCGCCAAGGAGAACCAGCCTCTTATCTGTATGTTCTTTAAACAGGTGTTTCTCTTATGCAGAACAGCAAAGGCCTAATTTATGTTATTACTACAGTTTACAGGAGTGCTTCGTAAACTGAACAAAGTAAAGTCAACGTATCTCAAGCCATGACTACAATTGGTCTTCGTCTTGAACGCATTTCTTCGGTTGTCTTGATCTTATTGTCCACTTGATGTCACAGATGTCAAAGCAAAACTCTGCACTCACTTAAAAATCTTGTCCCCGTTTTCCCTCAGAATATCTTATTGCACCAGTTAATCTCTGTGCACATGGCATTCTTGTTTTCCGCTTAGCTTCAAGGTACTCAGTCCGGGTCTTTTGTATCAACCACGTTGTTACATTTGACCTGAATATAAAAAAGGAAAGCAATCTCGTTTTACTGCAAACATATTCACAACAAGGATCCTTTATGAGCAATAATTAGAGAAGTCCAAAAAACGTTAGCCATCTCTGAGTGCGTTGGTACAGATCAACTCTAAAGTGACTGTAGAAAACTATGCCACATCTGACCAATATTGATAACTAAGGGAGGGGGAGGGGGGTGGCAAACAAAGGGGAGCGGATCCCCCATTCCAAGCACCTTGGCGGCTTAAATTGGACAAGCAAGAATATATTGCAAATGTGCTGCATCAATGAAAAAGCAAAACTTATTTTATTATCTAGGTTGAGATGTAAAATTCAAAACGATTGCTCAATCTTTCACTCTTGCACTCACGTGATAAGACTACCATGTTGGTGCCAAAACAATAGAAAATTGTAGCTCACGTTTTGCGTAACAATGGATTTAAATTCCCAAAAGAGTTTTTCGCTATTGTTGTTTCTACCAACATGGCTGCCGTGTTGTCAGATGCAATCAATGAATTTATCGTAATTGTGTTTGGTTAAATGGAAGAACTGTACCTACTGGCCTGATTCTGCCAAGTCAGACAAACGTGTGGTCAAAGCTACATAAATAAAAAGCTATATAGGGAAAGACATGAACTAGAAATTTTGCAGGACAGAAATCTCTAACCTGAGAATTTGCACGAGATTTTCAAATACACAAACAAGCACTGGAAACTGCAACAAAGTTTTTCCTTTCTCAGCCAATATCGAAGCTTTCCTGCCACTGTCTAAAATACGACGAAAAGGGAGTGGCATGTAATTGCTTTGCAACAACTTGATGACCTGGCCAGTGTTGGTTACGAATAGTTTTTCTTTGAACGAAAGATATGCTCATTCAAACACCAATCCGGGAATTTCCACGAAAGTGTACAACAGCGGTCACAAATTGTCAAGAACTTCGCCTTCATATCTTGTGGGACTTTGAGATTTATGGGTGCTTTCCATTATGCCTAACAATCAGGTCAGAGACTAGTGGAACTAATCAAGGAAAAATGGAACGACAATTTTCATCAAAAGTCAATTTCCAACCGGGCCGAAGCGTTCCATTTTTATTTCGACCGCAATTTCGGTTAAATCACAGTGAAATGGGACTTGAAACGCGAATTTTTGTAAATGGAACGGCACGTTTCGGTCGAACCAGACCGGCTGGCCAAAGAGGACCACTTCCAGCGGTGGTCCCAAATATTCCGGTCGGACCAAACCGAAACGGACCTTTCCATTTGACTTCGGCCCGAAATTTCTGGAAATTTTGGCTGAATGGAAAGCACCCTATGTGACTGGGAACACAACACGCATCGATTTTTGAGGGAACTTTGATCATTACTCTAAGCAATTTCCTACCACATGTTAAGATTTGTTCGATTTGTTTTGAAAATCACATAGAGCCAAAGCAACTTAGACTCACCTCTACATAGCTCTACCTTCCCATTTTATGAGCGGAAAACAATACTCGTTGCAAGGTAGCTTGAAATCACGTTATTTGATGATATGATGCTCTTCAATCGTCAAATAGTTGAATGCTTTTCATTTGTCAAATATCTGGCCTTATTATCCCAAAGGAACGGTAAAGTGCACGTCTGCACCCTCAATTGTGTATGCAATTCAAAAAGCCAAATCACTCTGATACAAGTGAATGCATCGTTAAACGGAAATATGTTTATGAATACCTGATTATCATTTCAGCCAATCCCAATAGGTTCAGTTTTTTTCTTTTGAAATTAGCACGTGGAAGGAAGAGTCGGGTGATATTACTTTGATGGCTGAAGGGATGCAATTAGCGAAGTGTTCAATCACTCAGGTAAGAGGGAATTTTGTGAAGAAAAAGAAATGATAAGAGCTCTGAATCCAACAAACGGCTTAATGAATAGTTATGTTGCTGTACAAAATGGTGAACACTTATGGCCATCCCTCAAACTGACATTGACATTTCATAACAATTTCACGACATAATATCCCATCTTAATATGACAAGCTTACCGCTGTGAAAAGAACGAAAACAGGCAGCATTGGAGCTTAAGTTCAATAAGAAATAGCATTTCTAAAGTAACCCACGCTGATCTACAGTATTTTGGTCTAAAAACCCCGTTGAAGACAGTAAATTTCAATTTTTTTGCTGGGTACTACTATGTCGATACTCTAAAAAATTCGACTTTCCAGGAGCTTGTCTCGTTAGTCTAGTGGATATCGGAAACTGCAAGGTGCAGCCATCGATCTGGGTTCAACTCTTTGCCTCGCCTATTGTAAATCTTCTCAGCGTCTTTAAAACGTTTGTTTCGTTGAAGTAGCTTTGAAGTCTATAGTAGATTGTACGTCGTGTAAGTTGAATAAAAATGGAAATGTCAGTTTGAGGGATAGAAATAAGTGACGACCGTACCAAACTTGCCCGAAGCAGAAAATTCCATAATACTCGTTGAAACAATGCTTATGCAAAATCTGGGAGAGAAAAAAAGATTAGTATTGTATTTTCAGGCCAATGCCCTTTTGTTCGTCCCACGAATATTCACGTTTTTTTTTCCTGAATGGAAAGTGAAACAATATATTTAAATGTAACCTTCAAAAAATGAGACGTATCATCAAGTTTTTTTTACAATGAGATTGAAATATCGGTCTTTTTCATGCCGGCGAAATTCTCTATTAGGCCTTCTTTGTATCAGAACACCAAACTTCGTTTGCATCTCTCGCCCTGATGCTTATTGTCCAGTGAGCGGAGCGATTACAGAATTCCCAGCCCACCAAATGTCCTGCTTAAAAAAGCTGCCACCGTGGTCCGCAGTCCCAAAGTCGATGAATGAAAAGTGTTCAAGGGCAAGCAGTGAAATGAACTGCCACCGTGGTCCGCAGTCCTGTAGTTGTTGAATGAAAACTGTTAAAGGGCAAGCAGTAAAATGAACTGCCAAAACTGTAGCTCTGTTCAAACTTTTATTTGTTTGTAGTGTCTTATAAACTCCAGAGCATTTAGTATATGAAGTTATCAAATTAATTATTGATTTAATTTGGAACTATAAACTGGCGAAGATTCGTAGAACAACTTTGATTAAAAGTAAAAAAGGTGGTTTAGGCATAAAATATTTCTCTTCTTTCGATAAAGATATTGGCAAGAAATTAAGCTAAGCACTCCTGAAAACAAAGAAGCTGTGCTTCAGGAAATCATTTGGAACAACAGATTTATAAAGGTTATGTCAAACACCCTCGGAGATAAGAGAATGGCTTTCTTGTTCTGGGCCAGATGCTTTACCAAACCTGACGAGGTTGTTTTGCTCAGTACAGTTGAAGTTAGGTCTGAGGCTTTGAGGGGACCTTGGGCTGCGTGCTGTATCACGAACGATTTTCCTGTGTAGCAAAAAAAAGTCTTGTTTGAGGTTGTGAACAAATGAAGAATGCCTTAACAAAAATGAGGGTTAAGTTAGAATTAGATTGAGTGAGTTTGGAAGACTAACCAGATTTCGATCATAGCCATGTATGATGTTGCCGAACGAGAAAAAAGAAGGGAAAGTGTTGGTAAAAGTACAGTAAAACCAAATATTTTATACTCACCAGTCCCTGGATAGCCAACAAATATGGTGAACAGGTTAAGAGGCTGTCTGTGGGTGGAAGGGTCAACGCGGGCGTCGTTGCATGCGAGGATAAAGGCAGTTGTGGTCAGCAAAGTGGGAATAAAATAGCCTTCAGAGCTTCCAACCAATACAGCCTTATTTTTAACAAAACGGTGTACTTCGTCGTTCGTGAAGAGCTTGCTGTAAGAAAATTGTATACAATTCAATCGCCGCTGTAAATTCACCCATGTCTGTTCGTTTGCTTGTTAAGCTTGGAAACGGTATACATTCTGGAAGGAATTATGATGGTTACAAGTAGAATAATATTATATCTCCTTAGATTATTGCAGTGAACTGAGGCAGAGGTTTAGATGAAGTGAGCTATTTTTTGAGACGCCGGCACTACGATTTCCACCAATGGTATTGTGTTGGCGAGTAATTAAAAGCAATTTTCTTTTGTTCTTTATTGAAAAGTTGTGAAACGGAAATTCGAGGCAAAGCGGAATTCATTCAATTGAGAATCGGCGATGTGAAACCTTTTTGAGGCGAGAAGTTTTCATGGCACAATAGGCTGGAAAGAAGTCATGAACTACAAAATGATTGGAATATCATGTAGCTGCGTATGATAAGAAAAAAAAGGGCGCTCATGACCACTGATGCGAAAGAAGTGAAGGTGAAATGGCGCTTAAAAAAGCATGTACAGAAAAGTGCAGAATATTTATTAATAGGCATTTATAGTTTTGATTCGTCCTTACATTCCCTTCTTACATTAAGTAACATATAACTTAATGACAGACAAAGGGAGGCTTTTTAAAAAAGGAAGTTAAAGGTAGTTTATTGAGACCTATTGTTAAAAATTTCTGTTGTTGTGTGGCAGGGTGTTCTTTGGATTTCTTTGAATGGTTTGAATAAATGTATGGAAAGGCGTGTGGTTAAAAACAAATAAAATATATAAAATTCCCAAATATATAGGTATCTGTTGTTTTCACTAATCTTAAAACATTTCACGTAATGGGTAACAGAGTAATGTGACAGGAGGTAAATGAAACCTTCTTAAAACGAAAATAACTGCTGACTCTTAAATTAGCATTTACTTGGTTAATTAGCGGGTGTTAAAATAGTAAGTGGAATGATGAGAGATTTACAAGCTTCTTTTGATAACCTTACCGCATAGTTGAATAAGCTATTCAGTCAGCAAAATCTGTAGGTTCGTAGTTTCCAGCAACAAAGTGAATGAAAAGGGGACGCAAGTGTCAATAGGAATGAAAAAACCACGTCAAACCAGCACTGGCACACAAACTCCACCTGGACCCCTAAACAAAGATCAGGAGACAATGTGGAATGGCAAAGGGCAGTTATGCGCGAGATGAGAGAAAGGAGAAAAAATGGCGTTACGATGACCTGATTGTTGTACTGAACGACAAAGACAGACTTATTCAGTGGTGAATGGGGGAAGGTTCGCTGCCCAAATCTCGGTTATGTTCTGTTTGTGGTAGCGACATGAACCTTGTTAATTGCGATGACCGTTCGGATGGTTTTAAATGGGAGTGCAGAGAACAGATTGATAGCAAAAGACACAAGGTGGAGATGTCAATAAGGGCAGGGAGCTGGTTCGCCCAGAGCAAGATGACACTGGAGGAGACCCTTCAATACACTTATTGGTGGTGCCAGGATTTGGATCAAGTACAAATAAGACACGAACTTGGACTGGCAACACACACAGGCGTAGACTGGGGCAGTTTTTGTCGGGAGGTGTGTGAAATCACGTCTATGGAAGAAAGGGAGAGCATATGGGGAGAAGGAAAGGTCGTTCAAATTGACGAGATCACGGACATCGTGTGGAAGGACAGTGGGTGTTCGGCGGGATCGAGATTGACAGTAGGAAATCTTTTCTCATACCGGTGGACAAGAGAGATAAACACACTTTCTTGACCATCAGCCAAAAGTGGATTAAACCGGGAACGACAATAATTTCAGACCGTTGGAAAGCCTACACCAATTTAGAGAAATATGGATACACAGAGAGAACTGTGAACCATTCCCAGGAATTTGTCAACGAAGATGGTGACAGCACGAACAGAATAGAAGGACACTGGTGGCACGCTAAGGTTAAAATGCCTCCTTTCAGAGTCTGAAAACACCACTTTTTGTCATATTTAGCAGAGTTTATTTGGCGCTACATGCCATGAGACAGTGACTTATTTGAAATGTTCTTAGGAGATGTAAAAAAAAATGTTAAGAGGCAAGGAGTAAAATGAACTGCCACAGCGGTCTGCAGTCCCGTAGTAGATGAATGAAAATTGTTTAAGGGTAAGACGATCTCGTGAAAAGTGTAGTTAACCGAACCGCAAAATGAAAGCTAAATTTTACGAAAATGCTTACGCCTAATCACTGAAACGGGCGCTTATGCTTAATTAGTAAAGGAGTGCTTTCTTCTTCACACGATCTCGTGAAAAGTGCAGAAGAGTACAATTATGGCTAAATCAAAGAATAGTAAAATATGAATTTCAACATACGATTTTTCCGATTCTCTGATTCTCCAAGTTCTAAACCATTCTCCGCTTTTCCCAATTATACGACTCTTCAGATTTTACAATTATTCCAATTCTTCCAATTCTACCATTATTCCTATTCTCTAAGTTCAATACGATTATCCGATTTTCCCGATTATACCTAGTATTGCGTTTCAATATTACTTCGGCTACATTGCAGAATACCCGGCCCACCAAATGTCTTACTTAAAAAACTGTCACCACAGCCCCGCATTCCGCAGTGTCATAGTAGAGAAATTGATATTTACCGGTATATAAACAACTCTGTTGCTAAACCAGGTATTCTGCAATCGATTTTTAGCTTTCACTTTGCGTTTCGGTTAACTACTCTTTTCACAAGATTCTGTGAAGAAGAAAGCACTCATTTACTGATTAAGCCTAAGTGCTCCTTTCAGTTACTAGGCCTAAGCACTCGTAAAATTTTAGCTTTCATTTTGCGGTTCAGTCCACTAAACTTTTCACGAGATTGTGTGAAGAAAAAAGCACTGGTTTACTGATTTAGCCTAAGCCCTCGCTTCAGTGATTAGGCCTAAGCACTCTCGTAAAATTTTAGCTTTCATTTTGCAATTCAGTCAACTAGTACACATTTTACGAGATCATGTGAAGAAGAAAGCACTAGTCTACTGATTAAGCCTAAGCGCTCGTTTCAGTAGGGCCTAAGCACTCTCATAACATTTTAGCTTTCATGTTATGGTTCAGTTAACTGCACTTTTCAGTAGCCTTCAGTTTATAAACTTTTTGTCGTGCTTTCATTACAGTTTTTGTTGTAAAGGTGCAGAATAGTCATTTCAATAGAGTGAATTATTATGCATGCACAAAGGAAATTTAACATTCTGCGCATAGTTAGTGGAGCGAGACTGTTTATGAAAGCCGGTGAACTTCAACGACCGAACTCTTTGTTGTGTTTTTTCGCATGTCACGTGATTTTGATGGTGCACAAGAAATTTTAAAATGGCGGCCAGTCTGTAGTCATATTTTCCAAAGTGCACGTTTTTTCTCTCGCTCTATTGAAGATCAAACAACTATATATTCAACATTTGTCAAAAAGTGTATTCCCGAGTTATGCCGGGTGTCTAAAATCGACTCAAAATCGTCTCCCCATACGAAAAGTTCGTCTGCACTGTCTACCATATTACTTTCGAGTGTGCACCTTCATGATCATGTGACTGGTACCTTCAACCTAAAAGCCCGTTCTGTTGTTTAACCCTTTGAAGTTCACCGCCTTTCATAACCAGTCTCCCTTCACTAACTATGTTCTGCGTTATCGTTTGTTTATATGTAATGTCAATTAAAAAAGAAATTACTTAACGGTATATACGTCGTTCTTTAAGCACATAGTTAGAAGCTCCGTGAGCTTACACTGGGTTGCCTGTGGTACGTGCAGTGTTCCAGGAAATTTTTCAAGTCGTGGGTCATTAAGACCATTTAAGGGGTCACCCAGATGTCATACCAGCAGAGGCCCTTTGGCTCACACGTTCATACCACGAAACAGATCCTTTTCTGAGGTTAAAAAACTGGCTACCGGCCTATTAATTAATCATTTGTCAGAAAGAAGAAATTCCTGTCATCTTTTGAAAAAATAGATACGCATTGCTTACGTGTGATAGTGAAGTAACGCAGCGATTTATTCCATATTGTCAACTGAGCTGCGTGTTGTCTTCTAGGAGATTCAAGTTGTCTTTGCGTAATATGTAGCTCTAACAGTGCACGATATTGTTTTGGTATTGTAATTCATTGTAGTGCCATGGTTGAAGTCTTGGCTAAATAGCCCCCTAAGAAGACGTGTGGTTACTAGAAAAGTACTGAACCCACGAAAATTGAAGAAAATAAAAGGGAATTGAGCAACATTGGCTTCTGGGGTGACATGTTGATCATTTTCAAGTTCCCTCACAACTTCTTTTCACCACAAGTTTAAGCGTGCACTCTAGAACGCTTCCAACAGACCTGTTTATTTTCGTGACATATGTGCTGCTTACAATGCACTACAACAAAAATCCTCCCTTATCTTATTTCAACACACGTGTGCAAATTTCTTAAGCTTGAAAATTACACAACATGACAAAACCTCACAAAACATGGAAATCTCACAAAAATCTTTTCCAGCGAAAAATTTATTGAAACAAACAACATATTTGCTATTAGAGGCAAAAAACCCTTCCTATTTCAATTGCGTGCGTGCAAAAGAGCCACACAATCGGTGTCACAGTGCATATGCAATTAAATAAATTTCTGACAGTTCACATCAAACCCTTTTCGAAAGAACCTTGACCGTAAATAATAAAGCACAAAAGAGGCAACAATCTTTCATTCAAATAATTTTCACTGTCACATTTCCAATTTTTTTTTTTACCTTTGCAGAGTTGAGTACAAAATAAATGTTACTTGCCAGACAACATAGATGCGACTTCAGTAAACACTGTGAGACAGACAAAAGAGATCA
>NW_027180229.1:57500-65000 GCF_036669925.1 Montipora capricornis | reverse complement strand
TGCTACTGTTTTGTGGAAATATACATTATTCACAAGCTAATGTTGGATCTATATGTTATTTGGCTAATTTGTACTTAACCAAAAAAAAAATGGAATTGATTTTTCCTTTGTTCTCTCCCTCCCTCCCTCTTTTACAAGAGTGTAACTGTCTTACATGCATCCTTTTTGGTATAGAAAACATGTTAGCTGCAAACAAAATAAAGGACTATTGGCGAATATGTCATGTTGCATAATAGTGTACCGTGTGTTAAAAGAAATATTCACAGGACTGTAGAGACTGTTAGTATTACATGTACATGTATGTCAATACACATCCCTCCAACATAAAGCAACCAAAGCAAATGAAAATGGCATTGACAGAATTTATCATGTCAAATGATATACCTGGTGTGTCTGGCTTCAGGTAGAGGTAAACCCTTCGTGACGAGGGCTTGTTAAAGGTCTCCTTTATACTTTTTGCATCTGGGATACCAGAAAACACTCTCTTCATTCTACTTCCTCTGCTATATGATTTGTATACACGAATCCTATTAAGGAGGAAGATGCAGATAAATAAATAAATAAATATATATATATATATATATATATATATATATATATACAAGCCATACAAACCTGTAAAAAACTGGAAGGTGTAGTTTGCAGGTTGCAGACCACAACGCATCGTTTTAGGGTGGATTCGATTGAGCATTTCCGGAATAGCAATACATGGAATAGAAGTTAGAAATGCGTCCTTTACATGGAGATTCGCATTAAAATTGTCAAATTCCTGCTAAATAGGGAAGATGTCTGTCTGTTGTCTGAAGAAAGAGGGTGCAACATAGACTCTATTCATATGCAAATCAGTGTCAAGGTACTCTACAGTTTAGTGAGTCTAGGTATTTTCAGATCATTGTGCAAACAGGTACACTGTAGGGTTCGGGTTTATAGAAAGACCTAGATTTGGGGGAACAATATTTCTAAAAGGTTTAATTAAAATACAGTGCATTGATCTTTTTCAAATTGAAACTTATAATTACATGTGCCCCTTGGAAATGCATGGTTACTCCAAATTTTCTTTTTGGATAACCAAGAGCACTTGCTATTACTTCTGCTTTCTCTGTCAGGTTTGAAATTGTGAGAAAAATTATCCCTGTATTAGTAAGCACCACAAATAGGGAACAAGAGTGGATCCCAGAACGTATGAGCAATAGAAATACCAGGCACTGTGGTTATATTAAGGAGGCTCTTAATAGTTTGGCCTTTTTTTAAACAAATAAACATATTATGTCCTTTGATACAGTTAGGGTAATCATATCAAGTCGAGATTTTAGCCAGGGTATCAAGTACCCATTGTAGATTTCTCACATTATATTTTCCTCCAAAAATGACGTTACCATCGCAACATCGCAAAAATTTTGCAACGAACGTTCAGAAAATTCTAGATCCCAAATCGTCTTCTGAACAGATATTTTCCGAAAATTGACGTTGTGTGTCCCTGATTAAACCAGTCTTGGTTTTCCACTCAAACGCACACGCAATAAAATTTCACTCTGCAATTTTGCTTTCCCATTCCGTGACATAACCACCGTGCTTCATGCATCATTCAGTAATAATTGCCTCGTTTTGTTCCAGCCAGGAGTTGATGAATCAACCCGTGTCCATGGCTTGTGGACATAGTGTCTGCAAGGCCTGTCTACAGGAAATGCTGTCAAATGCATTTCACAGGAAAACCTGCCCTCTCTGCCGAGATCCGATTAATCCAGGAAAGCTCAACATCACCAATGACGGTTGCAGGTGGGTGGGGAAGCATAGCGAAATGCAAAACCATGGGGAGAATTGCGCATTTATGCAAATACAGTGCCCCAATGGTTGTGCTGAGATTCAGAGGAGGGATAGATTGGACGAACACCTGGCGACCTGTCCATTGGAGGAAGTGCTTTGCACCTTCTGTAAAGTGAAAGTGCCTCGATTGCACTTCCCTAATCACGAGCAAAACTGTTCTGAAGGCGTGCGACACTGCCCACTCCAGTGCGGGGAGCGATTGCAAAGGTGGGTTATGCTCTAAGGGACTCACAAAAAAAAGGAATGATTAACAGCAATAGAATATCAATAAAACAGACATTTGCTTGTAAACTGATGCTAGACTGCTAATTAACTTAAAGAGATGGATGAAATAGTAGATTAAATAATTCTTGCTTGCTTCTTCTTGGATTTCTTGGATAATTCTTGCTTGCTTCTTCTTAATTCTTGCCCTTCTTTAATGTTATTACTCTTGGATGCACCTAAAATGTAAGCCATTGAGATTCTGAAGCTTTTATCTGTAAAGTGAACATTCTATTTTCCAGGAAACTTGAAAAGGAATTGTTTTATACTCCGTGAAAAATTACGTACACCTTCCTTTTGATACCTTTAGGGAATCAGGAAGTCAATTGAGCGGGGAGGCGAATGGTATTGGAAAGGACGTTTATCTGTAATAACTTTAATGTATTAACCTTTTTATTGACATGTTTTTAGATCACATATACATTTGCACCTTCACGACTGTCCAAAGCGCGTGGTTAAATGCACCGTCAAAGGGTGCAACAACTATTACGCGCTTGGAGCAGAGAAGGTTCATGACCTAGAGTACCAGGAAAGCCATCAAGCGCTGCTAAAAAATGAAGTGGAGAGGCTCAGAAGCGTGTTGTTCAATAAGGTAGATAAATTTTCTTATGTTTTCCAAACATATTGCTCAATATATTACAGATGTTGCTCATAAAAGCAGGTCGATATTTGTAGTTGTGGAAATCTGATCAGCGGCTGAATGTGATAATTTTCATAGTACGCCAGATGGTACTAGGCTACGGAAATCAGTGAATGAATTGTACCTTGTATTACAATATTAAAATGGTGCCTTAAATAATCTTGTTGACAGGCTGACGAAACAGTTGAGAGGGAGATTAAAAACAGGAAGAGTTTTCGGTGGACTATAAAAGTCGCCGATCTGGCAGACGGAAAAGACATTGCAAGTCCCCCATTCACTTTGGAACGAGGCACGTTTAGGTGCATTTGGAGGAGACCGTCTCCCGCGCAACGAATTGTTTTACAAACTTTGGCTTCCTCTAAACCACTCACCGTCAGAGGAAGGTGAGAATCATTTTATAACTCGATAAAGCCTTCTGGTAATGAAGATGATGCAAAATGTAATTAGTGAAACGGGACTAAACTATCCTCGTGTTTTTTCAACAACACATGGTTGATAGGCGTCCATTGAAGGAATACTAAGTGTGATCTTTGGAAAAGGCCGCTCTACTTATAAGTTCTATCGATTATCATAACTTATCGAGGTTTTTGATGGTGATGTCATATAAGGTAACATTTATATGCATGTATATTTCTTACTGACAGGTGACTACTTTTTTTCTCAGATTCACTTTACTTAAAGATGGCGATTTGGCTAAAACCTTTGAAAATCGCTTCCCTGAAATTCTACATGAAGGAAGGGCAATAAGCACTGAGGTCGACTTTGGTCACCCTAGGGATGACCAATCCGAGCTTGAAATAAAGGTCGACATAGCCATCTATAGCTATATATAGCTATTTTCCATTTCCCGGCATAAAACCAGTTCTTAAAAAAAGAAATTGATCTTTCGACCAACTTCTTTAAAAATACACGATATTCTCAGATTTTATGTAAATCCGGCTGAATTCCTGCTGCTGCTGTAGTATACTCGCGTTTGTAAATAAGCATAAAGATCTGCGAATTTTAGTCATAGTTGTTTTGGGATTTGAGCTTATTCGAGTTTGCCCAATTTCAGCACAGGTAACCCAGGCTCACTGTGTGCATCACGTAGGTATTAAAATATAGAGAACATATGAGGCGAAGTTTAGATCTGAAAATTTGCTAGAAAATGGTAATAAAAATCGATAAAACTTACCATGTGGTGAGCTGTTGTTGTCTTTAATACGTACACGAAGTTTCGGGGAAAATGGTCCCCGTTCACCTTCCTTCATAATATAGTGACAAGGTAGGAGACGGAAGCCAGTGTCGGGACTCCGATCGACCCAAAACAAGCACGATTTTTTCCACGAAAATCAAATCCAGTCGCTAAATAAACACGCCAGGTTCGTGGAATAGGAATTTCTCTAAACCATGAATCCACTGAAGCATCTCCAGGTAGCAACGCAGAGCCACCAGACTCCGTAAAACTTGTAAGTTAACCTGCCAAAATGGCGGCCAGAAAGCGTGGTACTCACGAAGTGCCCAATTCAAAATGGCACTGAACGGTGGACGCCTGGTGACGAGTATAATAAATCTCTCTCGAGGGAGGGGAGGCCCAAATTGCTCAGTGAGTTTTGGTTTTAGCAATTTGGGACTCCCCTCCCTCCAGAACTTATTATACTCGTCACCAGGCGTCTACAGTTCAGTGCCATTTTGAATTGGGCACTTCGTGATTTCAGTGCAAGCATTTTCAGACTCTTTTTCAGGGTATATTTTTATTAAATCTGTCCAATTACTGCTTTCAATTTGTTTTAAGAAAGTTATTAAAGAGGAGAAGAGAAGATCGGCCGTTTTCATTGAGCATGAGAAATAAAGTGTAAACAATAAGTGGGTTGGGGAAAAGAGCGTGTCACTCACGTGACCAGCAGCCATATTGGATTACTAAACAAAAGAAAGTATTTGCATGTGGTACACCGTCATGGCCGCCATTTATATGTTTTGGAACACCAACATGGCTGCTGGTACGTCATGTGAAAACCCTCTATTATAACTGTGAATTGCAATGTTTTTTCTCTGTAGGCACTGGCACACAGATTACATCGAAGTTCACTTTGAAATTGATAAATAGCCCCTTTGATTAAACTCCAATAGTAAATTTTCATTTGAACTATGGATTCCGTAATGTTGCATGAAGATAAAATAACAAGGGTTTATTGTTGTCACAAACGAAATACGACCTTCTCCCTTACAGAAGAGTAAAATCGTGTTTTTCATAACTGGGATTATACAGCTATGCAAATTACAATCACTTTGCTGATTGAAAGGTTTCACGAAATAAAACGTATGATATAGTGTAAACTAAACTAAGACAGTTGAAGCGAAACTTTAATGATAAATTTCGTCGTCATCATTCACAGGGGCACCCGACGAGTTAAAAACCACTTAAACATAGCATTGTTAAAAGTATATTAACATTTAACAGTAAATATAGGCATATTTTTATCCCCTAAAATTTTTTCATCTGTTCGGATTCCCTGGCTGAAAGTCTAGTGATCCGAAAATTATAGGGATCGAAACTTACAAACATGTCAGCCAGAAAAAAGGCTCCCGAAAATTCTACGCGACCTTTTTAGGGTAAACATCCCTTTAAAATGGGCAATTATACCATTTTTTAGATGTTCTAAAATTCAGGACACACAGGCAAGCAGGAAATTTTAAAAGAAATGTTCCGAAAATTGACATTGGCTGCCCCTGACCTCAGTCGCATGTGGTAGTTAGCCACTAACCTGTGTAGTTGGTGGTTCTGTTGTTGTGGAACGCAAGAGAACTCGAGCGGTTTCCACGGGGAAAAAGCATAACCGTTCTTCCTTCTTGCGCTGCTAGAAATGTCTCGCTCTTCAAAAAAAGCCACCAGCTGTGGAGGCTAGTTAGCCACATGCTTGTGATTGTCAGTAAGTTCAGCAATGTTAATTGACGGGGTTAGCTTAGGTTGTGGGACAAAATTCGCAATGACAATGACAGGGGCCCATTAATTGACAATAACAAATCTTTTTCGGCTAAATCCCTGCCAAATGCTTATAACTTTTAAGTGGGCTTTTCATACAAAATAGGCCTAATCCAAGTCTCTCTTAACCAGAGCGAGTCGGTTTGGGAAGCGATTTCGGTTTTCCCCGTCTTTGAATTCGACAGCAAGATGACTTGCTGGGTTTGGATTGCACTGAAGGAGTCATCACTTAATCTTCCTTTCCGATATTTTGTAAAGGAGAAACACCAAAGCTCTTCCGACAAATCTGAATATTTTAGGGTCAAAAAACTCTATTCCTAAGCAAAAAGTAAGATTTCCAAACAAAAGGTTCCAATAAAATGGTTTAGAAATTGACCGCTGAAGGAGCGATATCAAGTGACACAAGAGAACAAAAGGAGTGGAAAGCGCGAATGGTTATCTTATGTGCAGGTTTACGCTACCACCAAGGTGCGGAATTTAAGCAGGGCAAATTTCCTTGGGAAAAGCTCAAAAAGCAGACTTAAAAAAAAAAAAAAAAAAAGTTTAAAGGTTTGATAATACGCTTGCCAGACAAGAATACATTTCAAGATCCAAAGCTCTCTTCGCTCACCCGAATTTTCTGGCGCTTTCGGTTTTCACCTGTCGGATGGCACTGAAGGTGTCAAAACCTAATTTGCATGCAATCATCATGAAACTAATTATATGAGGGCGTTTATGCGTTCCTAACAACCGGCTTAGAGCTCTCAATTGGCCTTATCATCATAACCAAACATTTTACATCAACAACTGCTGTAAAACTGTGCTTTTACAAATGAGTCGCTATAGTATTCTTATTCTTATTCTTATTATTCATCGGAGTTTGTTACAATTCTGCTTCTAATGTCACGGAATTAGTAAACTGTAACGTACATTATAAAGGCATTAGAGGAACACTAGGGGAGTTTTCAATCAAAAGACACCCGTCTTTTCCTCTCAAAAGCCATCTCATTTATCACTAACCGTCTGATCATCTTGATCGATTATATTAGCGACAAGAGAAGAATTGTGCGATTTTAAGAATATCACTGTCACTAAATCCTTAAACCTTTAATACTGTTTTCACTCATTTTCAACATTCTCCGCATATTCCACACATTGCTCATTTTCCGCACTCCTCCTTTTTCACAATCTGCACTCAGCATAGCGTGCTAAATACAGCCTTCCTCTCCACCCCCGGTGAGTGCTGGTGGCTTACTGGAACCCAACTCTGGTTGTTATCTTTGAAGTTGTCGAACACTGACCGCCATCTTGGATTTGAGCAACATCCAAGAACTCAACAACTGAAGCCTGTTACAGTTAGACGAGCTTACTCCAGTTCAGAGTTGAAGAACATACGAGCCCATCAACCCAAATGTAGACTACAGCCGCAATTATGGAGAAAGTTGCAAGATCTGGGTCTAACTAAACGTTATAGATCGAAACGTGGTGGTCAATCGAGGATCCATGGGAACCCTGTGCCACCTTCACTATCTCCAAAGGGCTCAAACCATTCAAGTGTGAGACCCTTTGCTAAGAATGTGATTCCCTACGACTATGGTAGCTAATGTCCAATCGCTAGTACCGAAACTAGATGAATTGTTAGCTGCATTGGAAGTACATCCAGCTGAATTTGTCTGTCTTACAGAAACCTGCCTCAACGAGTCTTGTCCTGACTCCTTAGTTCATCTCCCGGGTTATCTATGCTTCAGGAACGACCGACAGAACCGTCGTGGAGGCGGGGTCTGTGCATACGTCAAATCATTGTTCCCTTGCAAGCGTATGTCTGATTTCGAGG